>NC_053027.1:275933500-276044667 GCF_003073215.2 Triticum urartu
CATGTAGTTGACATAGTATTTGTGGCAAAGCCACCGTTCATAATTCTTTCATACGTGTCACTCTTGATTCATTGCATATCCCTGTACACCGCCGGAGGCATCCATATAGAGTCATACTTTGTTCTAGTATCGGGTTGTAATCATTGAGTTGTAAATAAATAGAAGTGTGATGATCATCATTCATAGAGTATTGTCCAAAAAAGGAAAAAAAAGAAAGGCCAAATAAAAAAAGGAAGGCCAAAAAAGGCCAAAAAAATAAAGGCCAAATAAAAAAATAAAAAAGGGACAATGCTACTATCCTTTTTCCACACTTGTGCTTCAAAGTAGCACCATGATCTTTATGATAGAGAGTCTCTCATGTTATCACTGTCATATACTAGTGGGAATTTTTCATTATAGAACTTGGCTTGTATATTCCAATAATGGGCCTCCTCAAGTGCCCTAGGTCTTCGTGAGAAAGCAAGTTGGATGCACACCCGCTAGTTTCTTTTGTTGAGCTTTCATACATTTATAGCTCTAGTGCATTCGTTGCATGGCAATCCCTACTCCTTGCATTAACATCAATCGGTGGGCATCTCCATAGCCCATTGATTAGCCTCGTTGATGTGAGACTTTCTCCTTTTTGTCTTCTCCACATAACCCCCATCATTATATTCTATTCCACCCATAGTGCTATATCCATGGCTCACGCTCATGTATTGCGTGAAAGTTTATGAGTTTGAAATTATTAAGGTATGAAACAGTTGCTTGTCTTGTCATCGGGGTTGTGCATGATGATAGCATTCTTGTGTGAAGAAAATGAAACATGACTAAACTATATGATTTTGTAGGGATGAACTTTCTTTGGCCATGTTATTTTGAGAAGACATAATTGCTTAGTTAGTATGCTTGAAGTATTGTCATTTTTATGTCAATATGAACTTTTGTCTTGAATCTTATGGATCTGAATATTCATACCACAATTAAGAAGAATCACATTGAAATTATGCCAAGTAGCACTCCGCATTAAAATTTTGTTTTTATCATTTACCTACTCGAGGACGAGCAGGAATTAAGCTTGGGGATGCTGATACGTCTCCAACGTATCTATAATTTTTGATTGCTCTATGCTATATTATTTACTGTTTTGAATGTTTATGGGCTTTATTATACACTTTTATATCATTTTTTGGGTCTAACCTATTAACCCAGAGCCCAGTGCCAGTTTCTATTTTTACCCTGTTTTAGGGTTTCGAAGAAAAGGAAAATCAAACGGAGTCCAATTGACCTGAAACTTCACGGAACTCAATTTTGGAAGGAAAGAAGCCTAGAAGACTTGGAGTGCACATCGGGGGATCTGCGAGGAGGTCACGAGGCAGGGGGGTGCGCCCTCCACCCTCATGAGCCCCTCGTGGCCCCCCTGACGTACTTCTTCCGCCTATATATCTCCATATACCCTAAAAACATCCGAGAGCACAATAGATCGGGAGTTCCGCCACCAGAAGCCTCCGTAGCCACCGAAAACCAATATAGACCCGTTCCGGCACCCTGTAGAGGGGGCAATCCTTCTCCGGTGTCCATCTTCATCATCCCAGTGCTCTCCATGACGAGGAGGGAGTAGTTCTCCCTCGGGGCTGATGGTATGTACCAGTAGCTATGTGTTTGATCTCTCTCTCTCTCTCGTTTTCATGAGGTGATACGATCTTGATGTATCGCGAGCTTTGCTATTATATTTGGGTCCTATGATGTTTCTTCCCCCCTCTACTCTCTTGTAATGAATTGAGTTTCCCCTTTGGAGTTATCTTATCGGATTGAGTCTTTAAAGATTTGAGAACACTTGATGTATGTCTTGCCGTGCGTATCTGTGGTGACAATGGGATACCACGTGATTCACTTGATGTATGTTTTGGTGATCAACTTGCGGGTTCCGCCCATGAACCTATGCATAGGGGTTGGCACACGTTTTCATCGTGATTCTCCGGTAGGAACTTTGGGGCACTCTTTGAGGTCCTTTGTGTTGGTTGAATAGATGAATCTGAGATTGTGTGACGCATATCGTATAATCATACCCACGGATACTTGAGGTGACATTGGAGTACCTAGGTGACATTAGGGTTTTGGTTGATTTGTGTCTTAAGGTGTTATTCTAGTACGAACTCTAGGGCTGTTTGTGACACTTATAGGAATAGCCCAATGGATTGATTGGAAAGAATAACTTTGAGGTGGTTTCATACCCTACCATAATCTCTTCGTTTGTTCTCCGCTATTAGTGATTTTGGAGTGACTCTTTGTTGCATGTTGAGGGATAGTTATGTGATCCAATTATGCTATTATTGTTGAGGGAACTTGCACTAGCGAAAGTATGAACCCTAGGCCTTATTTCCTATCATTGCAATACCGTTCACGCTCACTTTTATCATTCGTTACCTTGCTGTTTTTATAATTTCGGATTGCAAATACCTTTATCTACTATCCATATACCACTTGTATCACCATCTCTTCGCCGAACTAGTGCACCTATACAATTTACCATTATATTGGGTGTGTTGGGGACACAAGAGACTCTTTGTTATTTGGTTGCAGGGTTGCTTGAGAGAGACCATCTTCATCCTACGCCTCCTACGGATTGATAAACCTTAGGTCATCCACTTGAGGGATATTTGCTACTGTCCTACAAACCTCTGCTCTTGGAGGCCCAACAACATCTACAAGAAGAAGGTTGTCTAGTAGACATCAAGCTCTTTTCTAGCGCCGTTGCCGGGGAGGTGAGTGCTTGAAGGTATTTCTTTAGATCTTGCAATCGAGTCTTTTAGTTTCTTGTTTTATCACTAGTTTAGTTTATAAAAGAAAACTATAAAAAATGGAATTGAGTTTGTCTCAGAATGGGATGAAAGTTGGCGTGTGGTCTTATTATAGTGTAGATAGACCGCGTGTCAAGTTTCATCGCATTTGGAGTCCGTTCGATGCCCCAACGGATAACTATAGCGGCAGTATAGCCGGTCATACATCGGATGTTTTCGGTATCCGGAAACATGCGCCGTGCTTTCGGTATACAACGGATAAATATAGTCCACCCACTTACTAAATCAGATCATACCCTAACCCTAGCCTTGTCCCATCCATCCCATCTGCCGCCACTCTCCTTGTTTTCAACGCCGGCCAATCCCCACTGTTTTCAATCGATCCATCCATCCAACTGCATCTCCCAGCGCCACCTCCTCGATCCCCTTGCCTGTGAGCCACACCACCTCCACCAGCACTCCCATCGGTCCACCTCCCCCGCGCACCCTGGCTCCTGCCTCCTCCCTGGTCGAGGACAGCCACCGCCGGAGCTCCACCCTGTCGGCTGATGAGGACATGACCAGGATGGACCTCGCTGTCCCTCCCCTCCTCTATTTCCCTTCTGGTTCTCTACTCCCCTTCCCTGACCTCTCTCTTCGTAAGAGTCACGCCTCCATGGACACCTGACCTCGCTGCCATCCATGGAGCTCCGCCGCCGCCCACGGAGCTTCAAGGTCTCCACCGACCGGGTCTCGCGACCCTGCTCTCGTCCTAGGTCTCCCTCGCGCCACCGTGGACGCCCTGAGACCGATGAACCCCGCCGCTGTCAAGCTCCGTCGCCACTCGAGAGTCGTCGCCCTGCCAAGTCCGTCCCGCGGGAGTTCCTCGTCGCCGGGAATCGCCTCCCTGACCATCGGACTGGCCGGATCCGCCGCGCCCGCTGGTCCCCTTCCCTTGCATCACGCCTCCATTGCAAGTCATTAAAAGCATGCACACCTCTCATCTCTTATTGGTTGATATGTCAAGAAACAAGAAATAAGGTAGAACTTAATGCACCGCGCCTAAGTGTTTTGGGACTATTTGGTTTTCATAAGATGACTTACACACCTAGACGGAGGGAGTAGTATAGCCCTGTAAACCGGAAAGGAGTATTTGCCTTTCTAGAGATTTCAACAAGTGACTAGACTACACCGTGTGCAGTACTCCCTCCCTTCCGGTTTATAGGGCTCAAATCTCAAATCTCATGAACCAAGGCATTTTGCGATTGGAGGAATGTATCTTGTACTTTACAAAACTACCCTAATTAAACTCATGCATTAATTACGTAGTTCTCTCATTTTCCACTCCGCCTTGGTCGCGGTGCACAATATTGAGCACTCCTATATGACTAGCCGCTCTATCTACATGCGGGACATTTCAAAGCATCCGGGCCCGCGTGCCATCCACCAAATCATAGCGAGGTGCTACAGTCGAGACTCACCTGTAACCCCGGTGTGGCCGTCATGACCCGTCATATCACAAAACCCACACCTTTACCAGTAGTGGTAAGGTGGCCTCCAAGTTGGACTAGATGAAGCAACCATCATTTCATTGGAACGCTCGTTCAAGCCCTTTCTTCCCTTTCTTGAAGAAAACCTCACTCCAGGCTACTCAGTTCTGCCATTTTTCTTCTGTACCAATGAAGGAAAGGTGGGCGAATCAGTTATGCTGCTATATTTTCATTCCAAGAATCTTCTTTTTGCGAAGCACCGACCGATTCTCACATCCTATTCTTTTCCCATTTTCATTGCGATTGTGGTTTCCTTTCGATTGCTTTTTGTTTGTCAGTTCATCGATGGATCCTGGAGCACTAGGCAAAGAGTTGCCGACGGACAACCCACTGGAGACAGCAATCTCTAGGAAGCGAGCACCGACCAATGAGTTGACCATGCTAGCGGGCCAACCCATGGAGACGAAGAACTCCAAGAAACAAGCATTGGCCAAAGAGTTGAGGACGTTGGCGGATGAACTCCTCAAAGGAAGTTGGAAGAACAGCAATGACCCCACCGTGCCTACCCCAGGAACTCTGATTGCCACCTATGTGAGGCTCAAGACCGAGTTTGAGGAGATAGTCACCGTTGAGAAGCAGTATTCCCCTGGCAAGGTGATGGCCCCCATCGAGGATAAGGAGATGGCCCCCGGAGGGATGAGATCCCCTGGTGAGCTGCACAAGGTAAAAAATAATGGCTTATTACCATAGTTCTGGTTTTTGATTATTTGCAATGTGCTTGCTAATATGTTAGGGTTGTGCAGGTGCCGGTGGACGTCCCTGATGATTCCGATGTCGTGGCCCGTCCTGTTGGCATCGCCCCGGAGATCGATTCCGATGCCGCTGTCCATCCTGGGGACATCGCCCCAGAGATCGATTCCGATGTCGCGGTCAGTCCTGCAGACATCGCCCCAGAAATCGATTCCCATGCCGTTGTCCGTGCTGTGGTCATTGCCCGAGAGATCGATGACAAGAAATAGTTGGTCGCGCTAATCCTTCAGGGTAGTTTGCATTGCCCTGTGTTTAATTACCAGAACGATGCATGTTATCAAACCATCTTAGGGCTAGTGCACTGTCTTGTGTGGGCGGATCTTGCTACTTTTGTTTGATAGTGAATTATGCGATGAATCATGTGAACCCTCTCCGAGTTATGGAAACAAATGTATCCTCACCAGCTTTTGATGTAATATATGGCATGATTAGATGTAAGTTTGAACATTTTATCATATCAGCAGGGCTTGTTTGATGATTCTTGGTGTTAGTAGGCTAGCTACTGTGTGAGCTATAGTACTTGCAAAACACTCACCGAAGATAAACATTGGGGCTGATGAGCTCGTGGTACGCTTATACTTATCCCTCGTCGATCGACCAATAGCTCTAGCTCCTAAAATTGTAGGCTTAGCAATCGATGACCTAGGCGGGCTAGTTTGGCCTAGTGGGTTTCAGTGATATGACGTGCAACACAAAATCATAGCAGTGCAGAGACGTACTCCCTCCGTTCCAAAATAGATGACCTAGGCGGACTAGTTTGCCCTAGTGGGTTTCAGTGATATGACGTGGTACAGTGCCGTCCAATCTTCGCATGTGGTAGCAGTATTGCGGGTACAGTAAGTTTTCTTGAAGAAGCGGAATTCAACGAAGTCATGATGGTTCCTTCGTCCGAACAATTTACAGTGGGAAAGGTTGGGCATGCGATACAACCGGGGTAGACCAGGATAATTTTGTGCATGGCAGGTGGACTAGGATGGTCGACGTTCCACATGTCGGTGAATGAAAGTATTATTTCCGATATAGAGGACGAGCAACGAGTATTCATTGTTTATTTTTGATGAAAGCTATTGTCTCCACTGTTACGATGGAGGAGTGTGAAACACGGCAGCCCAGTGAACTTGGCATGTGCACCACTCCCTCCTTCCTCATGTAATGCCCAGGTTACAGCTTTTTCTCACTTTCTCTCTATCTATTTCTTCTCAAATGTTTTTTACCTTTCTTTTTTAAGACACAATTGTTTTTATGCCTTTTTTAGAATTATTTTTTTATACCTAGGAGCATGTGTAGATATGGGCTCTTGCAGAGCCCACTCCTTGACTTTGTCAATGCCTCTCTCTCCTCCACATAAGGAGTACTACTTGCTATGCATGCATGCGGCGGGCAGCTGGCGTCTTGAGGGGACAGGGCGGTGAGAGCAGGCTCCGGAAGCGGTCTGGACTCTGGCGTAATTTTGGTTTTTACAATATTTCTTTCTCCATTGACAGGTAGGCCCGCGTATATAGATAAAGAACACGAGCCGATGAGGCGCATGCGGACTGTTTGACTGGTCAACCAGACAAATACGGAGCTATACGCTGAGCCAGTGATCGTATAATCACCATATCTCGTATACAATGATCAAAGTGAGCTTTCAAGACAAGTTCGATGACCGCCAATGCATTTAACTTGGTAATAAATGACCAGGATTGAAGGGGAATCCAAATTTGCTTCATCTTATGTCCTTGAGCTCTTGACAAACCAATGAACTATACGGTTGTCCGGCCACTCCACCCCAGTGCTCTCACCAAGCGTCGTTCATGCCACCGCGCCACACACTAACCGGTAAGGCAGTGATGGCATCCCGCCGCGCCGAGTTCCTTGCCGCCCACGACCGCACACAAAATGGTAGGGAAGCGATGGCATCCCGCCGTGCCGAGTTCATCGCCGCTCGCGACCTCACAACTATGCGGGAGGAATTTGAAGATGCCAAGGCCAAATGGGTGGTAGACCAAGAGGCGGCCAAAGCCGCACAGAGGGAGCGGAAAATTCAGAAAGCACTCAAGAAATGAGAGGCCCTCCGCCGCAAGAAAGAAAAGGACGCACACGCTGCTGCGGAGAGGTCAGCAGAGATCCAAGCACGGTGGGGTGTCGACGACAAAGCCGGGAAGGAGAACGACGGCGTCTGGCCAGCATGTGAGAAGTAGTAGTACTAGTTGTTAGTGTGTGTGTGTGTGTGTGTGTCTGAGTACGAGCATGTACCAGTATTACTAGTTACTATAGTAGTTTTTAGAGCAAACTACCAGTACATTAGCATAGACTAAATGGAAAAAATTCCTATCCTAAGCATCAAATGGCATCTCTTTCTCTCTAGGAATTGAGATGCATGTCATCTCACTTCCTATGATTTTCATATTCCTATCCTATGAACGAAAGGAGCCTCTGTTGGAGTAACTACTGTAGCTAGCAGTATTGCTGGTACAGTAGTTTTCTTCAAGAAGCGGAATTCAACAAAGTCATGATGGTTCCTTCGTCCAAGCAACTTCAAAGTGGGAAGTGGGCCTGTGATTTGATGGCTCATTAGTCATTGTTACTGCGGCACGACGACCTGGGTGACTCCCTTGGAGTTCTGTGTGCATGGCAAGTGGACCAGGATGGTCGACGTCCCACATGTTGGTGAACGGAAGTATTCTTTCCGATATTGAGGAGCAAGGAAACTGCGTGGTATAGTATCACTGCTGATTGGTTCGCAAAAAAATAGTATCACTACCGATTTATAATTACTTTTTATTTTTGATGAATGCTAGCGTTTCAACTCTTACGGCGAAGGGTGCCAAACACGGCATGTGCTGGATGTCCCACACGTCAGCAAAAGGAGTGGGACATGAACATCGTGGTAGAGCCCAGCGTAAAAAAACAGTGTGGTAGTGCGTCTCCACTTCTTCCACTTCTGGGTCGGAGACCACACGTAGTAGTACATAGTGGTATGAATGATTCAAAGTGCGACCTGGAGACAAAGACACGTCTAGTTGGAAGGTCTCAGGGCATACACGTAAACAAATATAAAAGTTAATATGTGCCTCGAACTAATATAGTAGTAGTAGAGTACTTAGGCACGTACTCCATAACATCACCGTGCATTGCACGTACAACATTTAGTGTTAGTACGTAGTAAGAGACAAATGCCGCCCAAGAGTTCCCTTCTCGACCTACTTTTGGGTGTTTGGTAGAGTGTATGGAGGGTGCATGAGTCCACACTAGTTTAGCACAAATAGACTAGAAGCATGCATGAAGAGAGCATGCATGAAGAGGGGTGTTGAGTTGAGCATGCATGAAGAGGGAACAACTATGCTGAGACGAGAACGCAACCAAACACACCCTATATGCCACGCATGTTCATACCATTTGTGCCTTTCTACTTCACTTACTGCGCTACATTACTCAGGTTCGTACGTCCACTCCTGGGTACATGTTCGTCTCGTAGTTCCAGTCCCACGTGTTCTTCATATAGATGGAACGATCCTTGCATAACACGTGCACCTTGATGCTAGATGTCTCGCGTGTTGGCAAAAGGATGAACAAAGCTCACCTAAAAAAATAGAGTGGAAGAACATAGATTCCGGACGACCGAGAAGGAGCAAGGAACCTCGTGGTGGAGCGTCTGCACTCATAATATTTAATATTATTCAGCTATATAAAATTAACCAATCATCTCCATAGTGGATTGGAAGAGTACGAAACACGACAGCCCAGTGTAGTATCATACTAGTACATGGCTAACCCACGCTATCACCATATTTCTTGGCTTCCGTGCCTGTATCGATTCCCCCTCCTCGTCTCTATCAAAGTGCGGCGGGCTAGCGTTTCTGCCGTCTATTGAGGTCGGTTAACTATCACATGTTAGCGACATGCCAAGAGCATTCTAAAAAAAATTCCTTTCACGTTCCGTTTTCAAATAGAAAAAAAAATCCTTTCACGTACGAATTTGCCTGTATGCTTTGAGCAACTTGCATGTCCTATACTGCTCCTGTTTGATACTCTAACTTAGCTAGAGGTTAGACTAACTCATGACTAACCCTAAACTAACTGTAGCTAAAGAGGTGTTTGGGTGACAGGATTAGATTGATAATAAATGCACTTCATGGAGAGAGAAAAGTGATTTTTCAGTGGTCCCAATGAGAACTATCTCCAGTTAGCACCTCTTGGGTGGGAGAGTTTTCTTGGTGGGTTCGGTGCAACTTGCTCCAATTTAAACCCTCATGCTTGGATAGTTTAGGGATATTTGAGCCCCAACTAGGTCAAACTAACTGTAACCCATGGATCCAAACAGGGCCTATGGCCAGTCTCGACGCAGAGCAGTCGCGTGCATCGGGAAGCGGCGCTCTCTCGGCTATCGCGCCACTTCAAAGCCGACGCCAGTGAGAGGTTGCCTCCGCTCTGGCCGGGCATTAATGCGGCACTGATGCTCCAAGGCGGCGCTGACCGTTTCACGCGAGAAGCGCGCGCTGGCAAGGGAGTATAGGTTTTGAACCGTTTCAGGTGTAGTACTGGTAGTTTGCAAAAGTACTCAATTATTGCACTCAGTTTCCTAAGAAATTGTGGTAAAAAACGTTACTCCATAGCCCGCTTCCCTTCTCCTTCCTCTTCCACTACCCGCGCACGTCCGCCGGAAGCGACCGGTCAACCCTTATATAGGAGAGCTAGCACAAAAAGATGCATGCATGACCACTAAAATTTCCATATTAAAGCGCCGCTCCGGCGGGAGTATGGCGTATGTTGTTACCTTCGGCCGGCCCATGGCTACCGGGCGATGGCGACCAGAGAAGAGGCAGCAGGAGGGGAATAAATGCAACTACTGTTTGGGTTTGCCTTCCGGCTTAAATAAATGCGCAGCATCACGTGTACCCGCGGGTGCACAAATTGTAACATAAGTGTCTGCTTAAGTGGGCATCATGTAACTGGTGTGTGTGAGAGAGAGATTCTGAGAGACAGAGTGCCTGTGTGCGACTCTACTCTTCGGACATGTACTCAACCTTTTGCATTGGGATATAAGTATAATGGTATTTACTTTAGCTAGTGATTTACGTGGCCATGTTAACGTGGTTGTGTCAAAAAAATGTCACTTCCTGCTCATGATTTGCGTTATATAATTACAAGCAAGATTCTCATGCATTGCACGGAACATCAGTATGCATTTTTTTACAGAACACCTATTGTGATTGACCCATGCAGGAGTAATCCCATGTGTAAAAACTAATGATATCTCAAGAATTTTATTGGAAAACTGGTATCTCGAGAATGTCATCATAAAATGAAAGATGAGAGATAAGGCGAGGAGGAGTGGAGCGTGGTGGTGACTGGTGGTCGGAATGGGCGGAGGCATGGGGATGGACGGCGCCGGCAGGTGGCAGCGGCCACCATGCATGCTAGATTGTTCCAGAGACTTATTCCTTTTTAATTGCTGAGCAATGAGGTTGCGGGAGATAATGATGTGGAGAGAGGTGCCGGTATCTTTTGTAAAATTATCATAGTTTGCTTTCTATCCTCAGATATAGATCATACGGTCTGTATTACAAGATGGCAGGCACACCATCAACACCAACTCGTTTTTTTATAAGGGTACAGATGATAAGTTTCCTGACTACTAAAGTAAAGTGGAATTTGTCCATGTTATGCAAGTAAATAAAGGTGATTGTTTATCATACGGGTAAGGTTGGATAAAGGGTGGTAGGAACAAATGCTCCGCCTAGAGCATGTGTGTGTCAGATGGAGTCTTAGTGTGTGTGTGGTGTGTGTGTGTGAGAGAGAGAGAGGGAGAGGAGAGAGAGATGGAGTCTTAGTTTGTGTGTGTGTGTGTGAGAAAGAGGGAGAGAGATGGAGTCTTAGTGTGTGGGGGGGTGCGTGCATGCTCGCGCGTGTGTGTGTTTGTGTGTGTGTGAGAGAGAGACAGAGATGGAGTCTTAGTGTGTGTGTTGGGGGGTGCATGTGTGTGTGTGTGTTGCGGGGTCCTCTTTGGCGGATGTAATTTAAGTATGCATGGCTTTCATCATAGAGAGGTGATGTGTATGGCAGAGGCCACCAACGATGGGGTGCGAGAGAGAAAATGCCCGTAGAGAGGGAAGAGAAGGTGTGTGTGCGTGAGAGGAGTCGACTTCGAGAGAACGTGTTTGTTCGAGAGACACCGAGGAAGACTACTATATATCGATGGTGCATGTAGGCAGGAATTAAACTAAGTAATGGTCTTATTGGTTTCGGGGATATAGGGGAAGAGTGAGAGGTGCGGGGGGGGGGGGGGGGGGGGGGGGGGGGGGGGGGGGGTAGCTAGAAGGAGATTGTTAAGTGTGAGTGTGTGTTTTACCCATCCAGGCAGAAGTTATGTGCACAAAAGAGGAGAATGATTCGATGTGGCGTTAGGATTGAGGGTAATTAACTATGTATGGAGACATAGAGACCTTGAACGTGCATGTGTGAGAGGTATACATGTATACGTGGGATATGTGTGTGTGTGCGCGCGCGCATGATTGAGATAAAAGAAAGAAGACATAAGTCATAAGATCAACGACATGGGAGATACGAATCGGTATGAAAATATGCATGCATGTGAGAATGCATGGAAGAAGTCCCAACAATTGAGCATGTGTTTTTGTCTTTAAGAGATAGTGGTGTGGGCTGGAGCATGCATCTATGGCGAGCAGAGGGAGTGAGGCGCAACGATTGTGCAAAAGAGACCAACCTATAAATGCATATGTATGGAGAGACATATATAGTGTGGGTGATAGGAAGCAAGACTCCGTGCGAGAAAGAAATGTTGACGGAGAAACTACAGATAGATACAGAGATGGAGATGCTAGCTAGAGGGACATCCGCTAGTTTGGGTGTTGGAGATGACCGTCGGGTGGTTCAAAGGGTGAAGTTATATATGTGTGTGAGAGGGCACTTGACTGCATGTAGAGAGAAACATATGTAGGGTGCGTGATAGGAATCAAGAGTGAGGGCGAGAAAGAAGGTTGATGGAGAAACAGATAAATAGAAAGATAAAGATGCTAGCTAGTGTGCATTAGAGATAGGAGTCGAGTGGATCAAAAGGCTGGGTTATGTGTGTGGGTGTGACAGAGATAGACAGAGGGTGCGTGTGAGTCACATACAAACAGATATCAGAGAGAAATGAGATCCAGAGAGATGGAGTTTTGTGTCTGCGAGAGAGAAAGATATTTCATAACGAGAGTGATAGCTAGAGAGACATATGAGGGAACGCAAGATATCTCTAGGGAGAGAGGGTGTGTGTGAGCGACATACAAGAGAACAATGGAGAAATATGAGACCCTGGGAGACAGAGTTTGTGTGTGAGAAAGAGATATTGAAGAGGAAGAGTCATAGGTTCTCATATCTAAGGAGCGAAAGACATCTCTGTATGAGGGGTGTGCGAGTGGCACACATGGGAATAGTAGAGAGAAATGAGACCCCGGGAGACAAAGTTTTGTGTTTGTGTGAGAGAAAGAGATTCCACATGGAGAATCATAGTTAGAGACACATAGCAGGGAGCGAGATATACTTAGAGAGAGATAGAGTGATGAAGGTCGAGGGAGAGAGTACCATCAGTGTGTTACGAAGATAAAAGATCATTGTCGACATACAGGTAGCACTAGAGATACCTTAGAGACGATGAACGCGTATAGTTCCAGGGAGATAATCCTATATAAGCATGAGTGATAGCGATATGAGACGAATATCTAGAGTAAAGGGGATTCAAATATTTAAACTGGAGATCACGACATCGGTAATATCATAACGCAAATTGGTGTATCAAACATGCATATTCATTTGAATTTGGGCACATGTGTAATGTTATATAGTTTATCAATATTGGTGATCCATAGATTCTTAAATTACAAACAATGCATGGTTTATATGCAATTAATGTCTAAACGGGATTACACTATATGTTGCATGTGTGAAACATGTTATACATGTTTGAGAAGTAAAAAAAACCCGCATGAAGCACACATTAATTGGAGACAGTTAGCGAGGAATGCATACATTGGATTTCAACATAAAGTGGTTTCAAATATTTGAAAATCCAAATTGATGGATACAACCTTATGAATCTGAGATCATGCCATTTGTAAACCATATTTATGTATAAATGGTGTTGTGCTTTTGAAAGTATATATAAAAAAATGATGTATATAGAATGTAATTCCAATTGAAAATGGATCCCGCCCGAAAAAAATAGAATACAAACGGGATTCGAATTGAGTTGGCACAGTAAACGTGCACTCTGCAAAATTTGAACGAAGCGGGGAAAGTCGCAGTAACTGCCCGAAACCAAAATCTGCGAGATCGAAATCACTACTGCCTATCCCTGCCACGCAAAGCCTATATGCTGGATTTCTATAGGTTTCGATAGGGGTAGGTTTGTAATTTCACCCAAACGTGACGTAACCGCCTCTCACCCGGATTCATACACGGTGGGCGCCAAAACACAGTGTGTCCTCGACCGAAATCGACTCCCTCCCCGATTAATATTCATACACGGTGGGCGCCAAAAACAAACTCTTGGTGGCAAATATTCGGTGTATGTGAGATTACCGTCCTATCCCCAACCGACTAGTGTTGCTGTGATGTAGTAGAAATTTGAAACGGGGGCTAAGTTTGTAAATTTCCTCGCATTTGAGACAAGCGCGCCCTGAATACATGGTTCCCCCTTCCTCTCTACCTCCCTTTTCCCCATTCGTACTCCGTGGGCGCCAAAACACCCTCTCCACCCCACCCTCCTCCGACCGCCACCGTCCGCCACCCCATCCACCGCCGTCCTCCACCACCATGCCGGAGCTGATACCCCGACGCCGCCGTCCATTACAAGAGATCGACCTCTCTCATCCACGGCCTCGGTCCGGGATCCTTGCATCCTATCCTCTCGCTTCATCCCCGTCGTCGTCCACCTTACCGGCGCCGCTCCTACGACCGTCTCGTCCACCGCGCCCCGCCGCCACCGTCTACCCTCCTAGATCTGCTTCCACGCCGCTGACAGCCAACGCTACCACAACACCGTCAAATTCTCAGCAGATGCATACACAGCGCCGCACCAGAGGCGGTACTCTTTCGTATCTGCTCAACTTATTTATCGCAGCAAGAAAATAGATCACCACTGCTTTACTCTGATTTCTTGTCTTGGTTGCGCAGTTGCCTTTGTCCGGTTTGCACCTTCAGATCTGCCATGGCACGCTCAACACCATACTCGCAATGCTTATGGCTTTCCCCTTTTATATTCCACACTAGTTAAATCACAGTAGACTAAATTTCAAAATTGGGTCAGTCGATTTTTCAGAGCTCGCCGGAGTTCGCCGGTGCGATCGAAGGGGCTCGGGTGGGGACAATGGTTGTGGGGGGCGGTGGTGGGGCCTCGTCGAACAAAGAAAACTCGACGCGGGTGGGGGCGGGGGTGGGGGTGGTGGAGGAACACAGGCGGTGGGGCAGGTGGTTCGGCCGGCGGCCCGTTCGGTGTTCTGTATGGGAAGCACAGTAAGTTCCTTGTCAGGAAGGAGAGCAGGGACATCTGCAGTCAACAGCTGATAGAGCTGGCCTGTACGTGATCGATAGGCTTTCAATTACTAGCGGCAATACAACACCGTAATTTCTAGCCAGTTCCACTTTCCCGATTTATATATCCTGGTTATGGTGTACCCCTGTTATGTACACTATGATCTGCCTAGTTGCTGTGTGCTCTTGTTATCATGGTTTGGCAATAAACTCTCTATACAGTATATTATGAACCTATCATCTGCCAGCTATCCTTACTTCTGGAGCCTATTTTTGTGTACTTGTGCCAGATTATATAAATGCACGCACCATATTACAGCTCACATGAGCTCTCTCATCAGAATCCAGTGATAGCACACAAGTGTTTACAGGGGCGCCCCTATATTAGAGTATCATCTGCATTACAAAGATAATCTCACAACTATTTATGTTTTCATGGTTCTCAGATATTATACGCAATTACAGTGAATATCAGAATCCGTGCATCAGAAGAATATTGTGGAACACTACAATGACTTACAAAATTGGCAGCAAGGCATTGAGTGCCATTCTGGAAGCAATGAAACTCGTATGCTCCCCACCTGTTGATTCTTGTTCAGAATATCATCCTAATGACTATTCTAACCTCGAGGAGTCAAAGGCAGATGGCATCTGATGTTCACCCATTAAGGTGCCTATTCTAATTTGGCAAGGTTTTATTGATTGCGCGTATCTTGCATATGTTGTCTTGCATTTCTTCTACTTTGTTGCACCGCCATCTGCTTAGTTTACTCATCATATATGCCGAGATGCCATGCCCATCCATTATCAATACATATTCCATCTGTCATCATACCATGTTTTTCCACTCAAATGTTGTTCTTGTGCATCAGACATCAAAAAGGAAGAGGGTGATTGCTGAACCTGAAGGAGCACCAGCAAAGTCCTTGAAAAACATGGTGGTGCCGAAGAAATCAGATAGCACCCCACTTATATTGGCTGTAAAACCAGTGACACAAAACGTAGGACCGACTCCAGCAGACTATACCCAAACTTCACTGGCCACACCACTAGCCCCACCACACAGGACCTGCACTCCAGCAAAAGGTATACCGATTTCATTTGCCATAGCACCAGCTGTACCACAGAAAAATCCCACTCAAGCAAAAAGTACAGCAAGTCCACCGGCTGAAGACCTATCCCAACTGCAGAGACGGCCAATTCCTGTAGATTGGAACCCCATTCCATTTATTCCCAGTTTAAAAGACAATGCTTTCAATGTTGTTAGGGACTACGTGCAATATTCCCATCATGGGAAGATTATTGTGAAGACAAACACCATTTTCACATCTTCCTGTCCAACTTACGTGTAAGTGCTATTATTCATGGTTATTATTTTCATGTTTTCTGCTGATTGAACACATCAATGATTTACAATATATTGTTGTAACTAGGCGAGGGTCAACCTGGATAGTCATGACGAGCAAAGCTTGCTTGTGCTTTTCAAGGAAGCATTGCGACAGTATCGGTGTTACCTGAGGAAATCACACTTTGATGGCAAGTCTATAAACGAATTTCCGGTGAAGTCTCTTGTGCTAAATTTAGAAGACATTGAATGGAAAAACCTTGTTATGCACTGGTCTCGTTCCCAGGATGAGGTACTGTCTATGAAATCACATGACAATTTGAACTTCTACTTTTCCGCATGTGCCTTACAGATCTTTTTTGCAGGAAATCTGCTCGAAGAAGAATTCCGGTTTGACAAGAACGACAGGATATCACAAATATGCTGCCCGCTACTTTGCTCTTGTTAGTACTTGTTGTCCTATATCACTGTACTTGCATACATACCTGGTTCATTATGTGACAGCAGTATGCATGGTAGCTTGCTTATCAATTGTTCGCTCCAAATTATCTAATCTGTATGAATGGTTACATTAGTGTAGAATATATCCAATGCCAATGTTTTTTTAGCTCTGCATTGTTCTTGTAAGTACATGATGTCCTTTATCAGTGTACTTATAATGACAGGTAGTTGTTCATGTACCATCACTCTGCAGCTTATTTTCCTTTGCCCTCCATTTTCTACACATCAGATCTATATTTACTCTTACCCTAAGGTTGGTACTGAAGAAGTTTAGCTGTGTATTGTTCTTGGCTGTACCGTTTGCCTGTATCGCTGCAATTACATTTATAGCTACTTGGTTATGTAGCATCACTCTTCATCTTATCTTAAATATTCTCCATTTTTTCGTATATTATCACATCTATATTTACTCTTAACAAAATGTAGAATAAAGGCAATGCTTTTGAAGAAGATTCTATGGTAAACTTCTTGAATTGCCCCCCCCCCATCAGCATGGGCAAGGCCTTTATAGAGCCTGTCTTCACCAATAATGTATGTTTGTCCATCTCAAGCCTTCAAACTTTGTTGTATATATTTGGTTAGGCATGAATGCAACAGCTGTTTATTTTAGGTGTTTGCATCAAATTGCTTGTTTAAAGTTTATTATATGTAGTTCATAAACAAAAGTTTGTCCTTTCTCAATTTAAGTTTTTAGTTGTACAACCAAGTTCCTTCTTCATACCATGTAAATTAAACTATACAGAGCAAGTGATTTTCTTTTGCATTGCATGTATGCTTCTGTTCTTCATCTGTAATCCAGTGGTGTGATAAACCTACCCACTACAGCACAATGTCATATTCTGCAATGTCTTAACTATGAAAAATATCATATAATTCTACTATTATTTAAACCGTCTCTTTATTTGCCAATCTGAAATGGTATAAATTGACAGCACACTAACCATTGATACTTATGAGTTCTTGATCTGTAATCCAGTGGTGTCGTGAAACTGCCAACTCCTTCAACAATGTCATTTCCTGCCATGTCTTGACTTGGACAATACCATATTGTGTTAATGCAAATTTAAGGTGTGTCACTTTATTCGTTAGTAAAAATGCGATGAATTGTCAGCACTGATACTTTTATGTGCAAAACCTGTCATCTGTCTGCTTGTTTATCTTTCAGAGTGAGGAAGAAATAAGTGTTGAACAAGCGCAGTCTCATCATCTTGCTCAGCCGCCTGCGCTGCAGCTTCCCAGCAGGGCTAACCTTTCCTGAACTCTATTGAAGTGCTGTCGGTTTTGTATATTATTTTGTCGGCGTGTTTATTTGCACTGGTGGCGATCTTTGATGCCCAGTGTATGTAATCTGTTGTTTGCTTGTGCTTTATTATCATAGTGGCGAACTTTGATGCCCAGTGGATGTAATATGCCATAATTTCTTTATTATATAGTCTAGGTTTTTTCTTATTCACGATGCTGCAATTATTTTACTGTATATATATCCTGTCTTCGCAAGTAAACCGGCCAAATCGTAAAATTACGGTACATAATCGGGCCGTCATGCAATCACGATGTAGGTTGGGCCTGAAACGTGCCGAAAAGCTCACGGGCCGGCAGCATCCCGAAATGAACCCCGGCCCATGATTGTGCGAATCAAATCACGGGCTTTTAACTGGCCAAAAAATTGTCTCGGTCCTTGTTTGGCCCAATCAGATATCGGCTGCGAGCAGGCTGGATGCAAACCGGGCCGTAGTTAGGCCCAACTATATGACGGGCTTTTAATAGGCTGAAATTAATATAGGGCCGAAATGTTAAACGGGCCCTTAACAGGTCAAAACTAATATCATGCCGAATTACTAAGTGGGCCTTTAGCAAGTGGTCCCAAAAGCATAGTGTCCAGTTGACGGGCCGAATCTGATATGGGCCATAATTGAGCCCAAAGCCTATTAAAGGGCCAGACCTGATCTGGGCCGTAATTTGGCCCAGAACGTGGTAGGCCTTTAACGGGCCGGATCTCATATGGGCCACTATTAGGCCCGGAGCATGGCAGGCCAATAATGGACCGGATCAAATATGGGCCGGCATTTGGCCCAAAACATGGTAGGCAGTTAATGGGTCGGCCTACTAGGGTCCTCAAAATCTTGTGGGCCTACAGCTGGGCCGGCCCATTAATGTCGGCGAAATCTCGTGGGCCTTTAGCTGGGCCGACCCATTATGATCCGCAAGAATCTTGTGGGCCTTTACCTGGGCCGGCCCATTACGGCACACAAAAATGTTGTGGGCCTTTACCTGGGCCGGCCCATTATGGCCTGCAAAATCTTGTGGGCCTTTAGCTGGGCCAGCCCATTATGGTCCACAAAATCTTGTGGGCCTTTAGCTGGGCCGGCCCATTATGGTCCACAAAATCTTGTGGGACTTTAGTTGGGCCGGCCCATTTAAACTTGTTGGGCCATGCCACGTGTCGATGTATCATAGGCGCCTTCTGTCCAGTGAGTGGATGACATCTGTCCCGACAATGAGCCGACACGTGTTTCCTCTAGCCAATGATGATTTTACACGTGGAAAATCCCCATTGGTCGGGGCTGTTAACGGGTTATCGGATCCAAAACCCGACCCGATAGCTTAACGGCGTTCCGTTACGGTGGATGCCACATGTCGGTCACCCTTGACGAAAGCACTTCTGTGACGCACGATTTATCATCATGGAAGTGGACACTTCCATGATGATAATTTTGGTAATGTCATGGAACACTTCTACGACAGCACAGGTATGACTATCTTGATTCTGTCATAAATTTGTCATGGATGTACATGCATGACAAAAAAGCGACCTACTGTGACAAACACGTATCATCACGGAAGTGTATTTTTTTGTAGTGCGGTGTTATGTTCCTTGATTTTGCGTTCCTTACGCGGTTGGGTTATAATGGGAACCCCTTGACTGTTCGCCTTGAATAAAACTCGTCCAGCAAGGCCCAACCTTGGTTTTACCATTTGCCACCTAAGCCTTTTTCCCTTGGGTTCTGCAGACTCAAGGGTCATCTTTATTTAAACCCCCGGGCTAGTGCTCCTCTGAGTGTTGGTCCAAACTAGAGCACTGTGCAGGGCCATCCCTTGGCAACTTGGGTTATGTCGGCTCCTATATGCTTAGCTTATCCGGTGTGCCTTGAGAATGAGATATGTGCAGCTCCTATCGGGATTTGTCGACACCGCGGGTGGTCTTGCTGGTCTTGTTTTACCATTGTCGAGATGTCTTGTAACCGGGATTCCGAGTCTGATCAGGTCTTCCTGGGAGAAGGAATATCCTTCGTTGACCATGAGAGCTTGTGATGGGCTAAGTTGGGACACCCCTGCAGGGTTTTCAACTTTCGAAAGCCGTGCCCGCGGTTATGGGCAGATGGGAATTTGTTAATATCCGGTTGTAGAAAACTTGACACTTAACTTAATTTAAAATGCATCAACCGCGTGTGTAGCTGTGATGGTCTCTTCTCGGCGGAGTCCGGGAAGTGAACACGGTTCTTGTGTTATGCTTGAACGTAAGTAGTTTCAGGATCACTTCTTGATCACTTCTAGTTCACGTCTGTGCTTTGCTTCTCTTCTCGCTTTCATTTGCGTATGTTAGCCACCATATATGCTAGTGCTTGCTGCAGCTCCTCCTCACTACCCTTTCCTACCCATAAGCTTAAATAGTCTTGATCTCGCGGGTGTGAGATTGTTGAGTCCTCATGACTCGCAGATACTTCCAAAACCAGCTTGCAGGTGCCGTTGATACCAGTGTAGGTGACGCTACCCAGATCGAGTGGGAGCTCGATGAAGATCGTGTTCGTTGCGTTGTTTCGTTCCAGTTGATCAGTAGTGGAGCCCAGCCGGGGCGATCGGGAATCTATGCATTTGGGGTTGTCTTTATTTTGGTTCCGTAGTCGGACCTTGATTGTATCTGGATGATGTAATGCTATATTTACGTATTGTGTGAAGTGGCGATTGTAAGCCAACTCTGTATCTCTATCTTATTCAGTACATGGGATGTGTAAAGATTACCCCTCTTGTGACATGCCTACTATGCGGTTATGCCTCTAAGTCGTGCTCCGACACGTGGGAGATATAGCCGCATCATGGTTGTTACAATGATACCATAAGATATATTGTGATGCACTATGATATGATGCTATGGCCTTCTTGCTTACACGCTTCTTTGTTTTTCTCTTTTGCTTAAAAGCTTATTTTTTTTCTTTTGATATCGCCAATATGCGCAACGCACAAACCAAGATAGCAATTGTGTATATGCGGGAACAATTTATGACACAATAGATGATACAATGATATATGCATGCAATGGAAGATGCGGCTTGATGATCACTAAAGTGCACAAGTAGCGTGGCCATCAATACTCAAATGGCTAGTCTCGATAGTAAAGTGACACAAAATGGGCTAGGGGTTAACAATACAATGGCAAGGGGGAATGCGGTTGTGTCAAAGGTGAAGTGGTCAATGACGATGATGACCTCGTGGCAATGATGAGTGGCGGTGTTCTGTTGCCGAACCATTCCTAATTAGCCAAAACGTCTTAGGAAAACGGAAAACCGGAAACTGAAAATCTCCTAAGGCAAATGTCAAATGGTGGTAGCGGAATGCGATGGTGGTTGCGGAAGTATTTTGTGGAAAACAGGTCAAAATGGGTTAAGGTGGTGGAAGAGTATGGTGGGGCTATACACCTTACCAGAGCTGAAGTCATGGTCCCTAAGTAGCCGAAACACCTTAGGAGATAGAAAACCACAACTCAGACAACCTCAAATACTATGGGGACCAAAATGGGTTAGGTTGCGGAAGGCTATGGCGGTATGGCGGATGATATGGTGGAAAGCCTAGGAAAAGATGCCATAGCTACAAAATATTTATGGTGTCAAATGTTGGTGAAAACAATGTGAGGGCCTCGGTCACGTTGATATCTTCAAAACGAGCCAAGGAACACTCAAATCGGAGTTCGGAGCAAAAAGTTGTGATGAAAATGGTGAAAGAGGCTGATGCTAAATTTCTATGTTAAGTCTCTGGTTAGGCCGGAAGTTCCGGGGGTGGCCTGAAATTCCGAGGGTCGCGGAAAAAGTGGGGGGTAAACTGGGGGATTTTGGGTAAACTCTCTCGTCATCTCGGAAGTTCCGGGGTAAGGACGGAAGTTCTGGGGGTCATGGAATTTCTTCTGGGACGAACTCTAAATTCCAGATCTGAGAACGAGGGCGGAGAAACTCAATTTCCATGGTCAAAATTGAGATTTTTTTTGTGGATAGAAAGTGGGGAAAAGATGGTGAAAGCTAGATCCACTTGAAACACAATGAATCCATGGATCAAAATCAACAAAACATCATCCAAACCAACAAATCACAAAAAAGTTGGGGATATTTTTGGAGGGGATTTTTGAATTTAGGACGAAATCACACAAAATTAGGCTAGAAAATGATGGGGGAGACTCCAAAATCATGATCAACGTGGCTCATGATACCGTATGATGCGGGGCTAACCCGATCTAGGTTGATCTTTCACGAAGGGAGGGGATTCCCATGACGAACACGAAGAACACGAGGGAGGGCGACACGCGGGGAACGAGAGGAAACACTCAAATCAACAAGATACAATCACACATGTGCTAGATCCATACACACACGAGGTCACAAAGATTCAAATACAACAAAGGAAAGATACATGGTAACTAGTTCTTCTCCATGAGGAGGTCTTGAGTGGTCTTCCCATCAGGGGTCTTGAATCCGCTTGCGGGATCTTCTCCATAGAGGTCGCGGTCTCTCATGGAGTAGACCTCAAGGGGAGGAGCAAAGGTCTACCTCTAAATTATCTATCATAATGCTAACCATAAAATGGTGGAGGTGGAGGACTATATATAGTCTAGGACCACGAAGGGGTAAGTGAGGGGTGAAACAGGTACATGGGCTTCGGCCTGAGTGTCTCCACGCAGGCAGGGCTAGAATTTCCGGGGTCCGGGCTATCCAGAGAGTTGGCACGGTCCGGGACGGCATCGGTGTAGCTGGGTCGGAAGTTCCGGGAGTCGAAGGTTCCGGGCGAGCTTCCGAGCAGGGTCCGAGCTGGAAAGAGAGTTGGCTCGTGCGAACGTCTCTTCCAGTGTCAAGGGCCAGAGGTTCTGAGCTGCGGCCGGAAGTTTCGGGCTTGGCAGAAACTCCGCGCAAGTCTTGATGCTGGTCGTTCTTCCTCCATTAGTCCTTGGTTCCTGAGAAAATTTAGTGTCTTTGCATTAGGTAGCGACCATGTCTCGCGTGAACGGAAAGGGGAAGGACTTAGGAACGCGTTCACCTTGTGTCCAATGGCGTATACTCGAGGTCGAGGTCTCGTTGTAGTGTACATGGGGATGATCGTAGCATGCTCTGCATCAAGTTTTACCTCACACTTTCTCTTTAGGAGGTTGACCATTGCACTTTCAGTTTCTAGCCTCCCAGACAGCCGGGTCAGATAACTTTGATGGAGCTAAGTCACATTCAAATTTTCAAATGCCTCCAAATGAAGGCTAGTCTTCCCTTTAACTTGGCTTGGCAACTCGTCTTTGGCCACTATTTTTGCGAATACTGTCGAAGGCTCAGGAGGAGCGCCATGGCTTCCAATATGACATCTTCTTTTTGCTCCTCCACAATGGGGAGTGGAAACAGGAGTAGGACTAACGGGGTTGTCCTGATGAGCCAGCTCTTCTTGACCAGCTAGGTAATCTTGGGCTTCTGGGTTGTCCATCACCACTCACGGGAAGGGGCTCCCCTCTCAGTATCTGCCATGGTGGTAGAAGAGTCACCGACTCTCTTCTTCACAAAGGTTTTGGCCCTAAAAATAGCAAAGACATGATGACCAATAGATGCGAGAAGCATGTTATTAGTTGACAAGATTGTAATACGACTTACCCACAATTGATGTTGAAAGCCGGTAGTTGGTTGGGGCTGGACTCATCAGGCAAGGGAGAAGTCGTCTAATACTTTGGGTCTGAGCGGTGAAGTAGCCTCTTGATTTGGCCAGCTCTAGGGCAAGAAGGAGTTGGGCTACGTTGTTCTTGGGTCCGCACCTGGCGTGGAGATGGCTGATATGCTAAGCCGTCAGAAAGTTCTCCAGAGATGCTCCGGGTCTTCCTCTTCAGATTTTCCAGTGTGCTGTGTTTTCTTGAAAGATAGGTTTTTGTCTAAGTCAGCTTCTGGGTGTGAAAATGGTACCTTACGGACCGGAAGCTGGGTTCTCCTTTGGCCAAGTGTTTCCAATTCAGAAGTAGATGGGTTTACCACTGCCTCGCCAGCTCTGCTGGTCTGGTCATTTTCCTGGGAAGAGTCGGCGTCAGCAAGTTCATTATGAAGGCAACCAAGGGAGTCAAGTTCTACTACCTCACTTTCTTCCTCTTCCTCCACTCTTCCAGATTGCCGTCTTTAGGAGGAGTGGGAGTTTGAGGTTCGGTTTTCCACCGGTCAACATCCTTCTGCACATAACATGAGTCAGTAAATCAAATGAAGCAAAGAAAAATTGCACAAGTTTCTCAAAATAAGAATCGAAAGGCAACTCCCCTCGAGAATCGAGTTACAAGTGTAGAAAGGGGCAAGACCTACACTGGCGATCTTCTCTCGAGTTTCACCAAGAAGTTTCTTGATGGCTTTCATAAAGTCACTAGACGACAAGTCATACTTGCTGAAGGGCAAGTCGTTGTCCAACTTGCCAGTGTACTCGTGCATGAGTCGACTCCTGAGACTGAGGGGTTGAATCCGCCAGCTCATCCAGCACCGGGTCAAGTCGACCCTGAGAGACCGTGGGTTGCCAAAGTGTTGATTCTAGAGTAAAGGGGCTCCAGTGCCGCCATCTTTTCAGCAAAAAGCATAATCAATAAATGGCTTTGAGCAGTCAAGCATGTCTAATCTATAACCCGACAATTGATGTTGTTGGTTCGGGGTTGTGTCCTTAAAATAAAACCAACTCTTGTTCCATCCTTTAGGATGACTCGCCAGTGCCATATCAGGAAAAGCAGAGTTCCTCCTCCACTCAATCATTACTCCTCCACATTCTAGACTCGTCCCTCCTTTGCATTCAGTTTGGCAGTTGCAGTAGAAGAATTCTCGAAAGAAACTAACAGTTAGCTCAATATGGAGATAGTCTTTGCAAAAGACTTGAAAGTTGCTTAAATTCATAACCAAGTTGGGAGGAAGATCATGTAGCATGATGTCAAAATAGTGAAGGATGTCACGAAAAAACTTGGAACCTGGAGGACGAAAACCTCTATCCAGGTGATCCGCAAAGATGACAATTTCATTATGATCCGGTTGGGGCTGAGTCTATTCCTCTGGGGCTTGCCATTTGATTTGGTCTTTGGCAGACAAGGTACCAATCCTTACCAAATCATTGAGCATGAGCTCTATCATACATGACTTGGTCTAGATGGCTGAGGGATTCCTGGATTAGGGGGTCCTCGGACAGCCGGACTATATGCTTTGACCGGACTGTTGGACTATGAAGATACAAGATTGAAGACTTCGTCCCGTGTCCGAGAGGGACTCTCCTTTGCGTGGAAGGAAAGCTTGGCAATTCGGATATGTAGATCTCCTCCCTTGTAACCGACTCTCTGTAACCCTAGCCCCCTCCGGTGTCTATATAAACCGGAGGGTTTAGTCCGTAGGACAAGAACAATCATAATCATAGGCTAGCTTCTAGGGTTTAGCCTCTACGATCTCATGGTAGATCAACTCTTGTAATACTCATATCATCAAGAGCAATCAAGCAGGACGTAGGGTATTACCTCCATCGAGAGGGCCCGAACCTGGGTAAACATTGTGTCCCCCACCTCCTGTTACCATCCGTCTTAGACGCACAGTTCGGGACCCCCTACCCGAGATCCGCCGGTTTTGACATCGACATTGGTGCTTTCATTGAGAATTCCACTGTGCCGTCACGATAAGGCTGGATGGCTCGTCTTGTTGTCAAGGACAACATCACCTCGTGGGGAGCCCTGGCTGTAGGCCAAAACCTCTGACTAGGCGGCTTCGTCATGACCGCATGTTCAGCCGTCGCGCCGACGATGACTTCTCGGGTCATCAAAAACAGCCTCCACGGCAGCTTTGTATTCTCTGAGCAGATGGATCCAATAGAGCTCTCTTCCTTGAACGAGCTCTTGGACCGCATCGCCGCCCTGGGAGTTGCTACGGACTTTGATCGGATCGGGCTTAAACCCGACCAAAGGGAGATTAACTCTCCGCCGGTCACCCATCAGATAGCGGTGGTGGAGGAGCAATGTAGCGATTCTTCCTCTATTCTGAGGACAAACTATGTCCGGATTTCCGAGCTCTCCGAGCCGGATACGCGTCCATGAGAGGACATGGCCCAAGATTCGAACCTAGAATTAGACAGTGGGCCAGGACTATTGGGCAACATCCCGGAGCCTGAACTGTTAAGCTCGGAAACTCCTCCGCCCCTGGGCGTTAGATCGGGTCAGGGTTCGGACCTAAATCCGCCCACCCACCCAGACTCAAGTGATCTTTTGTGCTTCAGCATCAGACCTAGAGATATCATTTGGATTATCAGGTGGTTCAGCAATAGGTTAACTAGAAGTTTGCACAGTTCTATCATTTTTCTTTTTCTTCTTTTTAGAAGAACTAGGAACATCAATATTATTTCTCTGAGAATCTTGCTCGATTCTCTTACGGCGGCCTTCAGGATACAAAGGTTCCTGAGTCATTCTACCAGTTCTAGTAGCCACTCTAATAGCATAATCATTTTTCTTACTATTCATTTCATCAAGCACTTCTTTTTGAGCCTTAAGTACTTGTTCTACTTGAGTGGTAACCATAGAAGCATGTTTGCTAACAAGTTTAAGTTCACCTTTAATATCAGCCATGTAATCACCCAAGCGTCTAATCATATAAGCATTTTCTTTTAATTGTCTACCAAAATAAGCATTGAAGTCGTCTTGTTTATACATCAAGTCATCAAACTCATCCAAGCACTGACTAGCAATTTTAGTAGGAGGAACTTCAGCTTTATTATATCTATAGAGAGAATTTACCTTTACTACCTGTGTCGGGATATCGGGGTCAGGAGGTTCTTTCTCTTTCATAGATTTCTTTGCCTCCTGCATATCTTCAGGACTGAGAAATAGAACACCTCTCTTCTTCGGAGTTGGTTTAGGAATAGGCTTAGTAATTGGAGCAGGAGCTGGCTCAGAAGGTGCCCAATTATTTTCATTTGTCAACATATTATTCAATAGAATTTCAGCTTCATCTGGTGTTCTTTCCCTGAAAAGAGAACCAGTAAAACTATCCAGGTAATCTCTGGAAGCATCGGTTAGTCCATTATAAAAGATATCAAGTATTTCGGGTTTCTTAAGAGGATGATCAGGCAAAGCATTAAGTAACTTGAGAAGCCTCCCCCAAGCTTGTGGGAGACTCTCTTCTTTAATTTGCACAAAGTTGTATATTTCCCTCAAAGCAGCTTGTTCCTTATGAGCAGGGAAGTATTTAGCAGAGAAGTAATAAATCATATCCTGGGGACTACGCACACAACCAGGATCAAGAGAATTAAACCATATGTTAGCATCACCCTTTAATGAGAAAGGAAATATTTTGAGTATATAGAGGTAACGTGATCTCTCATCACTGATAAACAGGGCAGCTATATCATTTAACTTACTAAGATGTGCCACAACAGTTTCAGATTCATAGCCATAAAACAGATCAGATTCAACCAAAGTAATTATATCAGGATCAACAGAGAATTCATAATCCCTATCAGGAACACATATAGGTGAAGTAGCAAAAGCAGGGCCGGGTCTCATTCTATCTCTAAGTGATTCTTTGTTCCATTTAATTAATAACCTCTTAAGCTCATATCTATCTTTGCAAGCAAAAATAGCGGCAGAAGATTCCATATCAAAAAGATAGCCCTCAGGAATAACAGGCATATTTTCATCATCACTATCATCATCGTATTCAGATTCAATAATTTCTTTTTCTCTAGCCCTAGCAATTTGTTCATCAAGAAATTCACCAAGGGGCACAGTAGTATCAGGCATAGAAGCAGTTTCATCATAAGTATCATGCATAGCAGAAGTGGCATCATCAATAACATGCGACATATCAGAACGAATAGCAGAAGCAGGTGTAGGTGTCGCTAGCTTACTCATAACAGAAGGTGAATCAAGTGCAGAGCTAGATGACAGTTCCTTACCTCCCCTCTTAGTTGAGGGATAGATCTTGGTTTTTGGATCTTTCAAGTTATTCATAATGATAAGCAGATATAAATCCCAAGTGACTCAAAGAATAGAGCTATGCTCCCCGGCAACGGCGCCAGAAATTAGTCTTGATGACCCACAAGTATAGGGGATTGCAACAACTTTCGAGGGTAGAGTATTCAACCCAAATTTATTGATTCGACACAAGGGGCGCCAAAGAATATTCTCAAGTATTAGCAGCTGAGTTCTCAATTCAACCACACCTGGAAACTTAGTATCTGCAGCAAAGTGTTCAGTAGCAAAGTAATATTATAGTGGTGGTAGCGGCAACAAAAGTAAAGACATCAAACGTAATGCTTTTGGTATTTTGTAGTGATTGTAACAGTAGCTGCGGGAAAGTAAATAAGCGTAAACCAGTATCTGGAAAACTCATAGGCACCGGATCAGCGATGGATAATTATGCCGGATGTGGTTCATCATGTAACAGTCATAACATAGGGTGACACAGAACTAGCTCCAATTCATCAATGTAATGTAGGCATGTATTCCGTATATAGTCATACGTGCTTATGGAAAAGAACTTGCATGACATCTTTTGTCCTACCCTCCCATGGCAGCGGGGTCCTATTGGAAACTTAGGGATATTAAGGCCTCCTTTTAATAGAGAACCGGAACAAAGCATTAGCACATAGTGAATACATGAACTCCTCAAACTATGGTCATCACCGGGAGTGGTCCCGATTATTGTCACTTCGGGGTTGCCGGATCATAACACATAGTAGGTGACTATAGACTTGCAAGATAGGATCAAGAACTCACATATATTCATGAAAACATAATAGGTTCAGATCTGAAATCATCGCACTCGGGCCCTAGTGACAAGCATTAAGCATAGCAAAGTCATATCAACATCAATCTCAGAACATAATGGATACTAGGGATCAAACCCTAACAAAACTAACTCGATTACATGATAAATCTCGTCCAACCCATCACCGTCCAGCAAGCCTATGATGGAATTACTCACGCACAGCGGTGAGCATCATGAGATTGGTGATGGAGGATGGTTGATGATGATGACGGCGACGAATCCCCCTCTCCGGAGCCCTGAATGGACTCCAGATCAGCCCTTCCGAGAGGTTTTAGGGCTTGGCGGCGGCTCCGTATCGTAAAACGCGATGATTTCTTCTCCTCTATTTTTTTCTCTGCGAAAGCAAATATATAGAGTTGGAGTTGGCGTCGGAGGGTTTCCAGGGGGCCCACGAGGTAGGGGGGTGCCCCCTTTTCTAAGATGTTCCGTGGAGTTTCAGGTCATTCCGAGAATATTTGTTTTCTGCACATAAAACAACACCATGGCAATTCTGCTGAAAACAGCGTCAGTCCGGGTTAGTTCCATTCAAATCATACAAGTTAGAGTCCAAAACAAGGGCAAAAGTGTTTGGAAAAGTAGATACAACGGAGACGTATCAAGCTCCCAGGGAATTTTTAGTGCAAAGTTGTGTACTCTAGGTGCATAGTCTGTTACTGGAAATGAGAGATGGGGAGCACCTATCCCTATTTTGGATGTACATGAGTATGTCCCAGAGCCAGAGTGAGAATGCAGACACGTTTGGAAGAACCTGGTAGATCTACCGAGCAGATCGTCGGGCCGCTTCCTCGGCTGCCTAGGAATGAGATGCGTAAGTGACTGTTTGCTGCTCTGTTCGAAGGGAGCGATCCATGTTACTATTGATGGTAATAACACCGTTGGGCCCTGACATTTTGAGCTTTAGGAAGGCATAGTGTAGTACCGCATTAAAGTGGGTGAATGTCATACGACCAAGCAGAGTGTGATAGCCACTGCGGAAGGGGACTATATCGAAGATCAGGTCCTCACTTCGGAAGTTGTTGGGGGAGCTGAAACAACCTCCAGTGTTATAGTGCCCGTGCACCGGGCCTCTATGTCAGGAATGACACCCTTAAAAGTGGTGTTGCTAGTTTGGATTCTTGACAAATCGATGCCCATTTTCCTAATCGTGTCTGCATAGATCAGGTTCAGGACGCTTCTGCCATCCATGAGAATGCAGGTTAAGTGGAACCCATTGACAATGGGATCTAGGACCAGAGCAGCCGACCCACAATGATAGATGCCGGTTGGCTCCCACGCGTTTCATTGCCTCCCGATGAACACGACGCATTCCATTGCCTCCCGATGAACACGACGCATTCCGTTGCCTCCCCATGAACATGACGCATTCCCACTACAAGAAACATGTCAACTTGTGACCTTGACTATTGGTCACTGAAAGGTCACTATTTTTCATTTGTGACCTTTTTGTGACCAAAAATAGAAGGTCAAAAGTTGGCGGTCGTAAAATGAAATTAACGACCTTCTCCGTGAGAAGGTCGTAGACATTTAGGACCAAAACAGAAGGTCGTTGAACCCATGACCTTTTGTTTTGGTCACTGGCTGTCTGCCCAGGCCACGTCGGATCCGACATGGCAAAATTGCGACCAATTAAAAAGGTTGTTGATAAGAATCGGCCGGTCCAGTTTGGTGTTTTAGATGGGCCGTGCCCAAAAATTCAGCCTTTATATATATTTTTTCTTATTAATTTTGGTCAGCTATATGGGCCAAGCCCTACAATTCAGCCTTTTTATTTTCTGGGCCTAGGCCATTTCACAGTCCATTTCATTAAGCCATTTGTTATTGGTTTTTTATAAATGCACAATATTCCAGCCCACTATTGTTTGGGCCATAGCCTTTTAAGAGCCCAAATATTATTCGACCCAATAGAACATTCAACCCTTTTCATTCATAGATTTTAATTTTTACACATTTCAACAGCAAACAATCAGTAATTCTCAATTAAATGATCAAATCCAGAAATATCTCAATGAAACTCACAACATCACATACATGTTTGCATGATCCAACAAGTGTACATACAATCAAAAACAAATACACAGGCACCAAAACATGGTGGCAACATCAACTAAAACTTTGGTGCACATCTCTAAGATTCTTCTAATCTTCGGTAAGAGCAGCAGCCACCTCGACAACATTAGATCCTGATCTACATAAATTAGTAGTGAGATACAGTGGAAGTTAAATGATTGACAACAAAATATATCCATTCAAGAGAATAAAAGTTATACATAAATGCCCAAATGCCTCAGTTCAGTAAACAATATGCATGGCATAGCAAAACTTCTAACTTGATGATGTTCTACTAAGATATTCAAGTTCAGAAAACTTATAGCACCAACTGTAAATCACTACAGAGAACATAAAGGTTCTATTTTAACTTCAATTTTATTAAGTACCGGACATCTCAATGAAAGCACTATAATCATACATGACACCTTGTTGTGGTGTAATAGCATGCTACAACTGACTACTTCCGAAACAAAGTGTGGATTATATAGAAGAGTAGAGATTTGTGTCCCTTGGAAGCACATCAAATGTAAAAAATCTGGGCTAGTTAAATAATAATTGTATCCATCTCTACAAGCACATGAGTAGTTAATAAGTACTAATCCTATCATGTATGGCAGGCTTGCAAGATGGAGATGCATACATGAATAAACACTAACATATTATGGTATGACCAGGGTGATAAAATCAACAACTCGATCGACCCAACATTGAAATCAGACATGATATCCTCAAATAGCAAGAAACAGGAAAAGTAGGATCATACATCAGGACCACATCACAACCATGGTCCAGGCTCATACCATAGTATAGCTGGAAAAAACAACTTCAAGGTGCAGGCTCTCCCACGCGGATCGTGACCATCCAGCTGATCATACAGCTTCGTGTACAAGTCACCTGCGCCAAAAAAAATACCCAGCCGCCACAGGCCATTGTTAGTCAGCAGCTAACACAACATAATTAACAGCCATCTAAAGCTTAATACAAGATCTTTTCATAGTTGGGATGCATCAATACAGTAATCTCAGCACAAGTACTTTAATACAACAAAAGTCTAGCACTAGAAATAACATCGAGCTTGCTCTGGCCATGGAATATTATACACTAGACAAGAAATACACAACACATTTTCTGGACAGAGAAAGAGACTAGCATCTCAGCACAAGTAACTGCAAACTGACAAAAATGCTCAGGGCAGAACTATCAAAGTGTTTTATTAACCTCTAGGTTAAAACGACCACATTTTCATTGTCACTTGTTAGTCGGAAAATCTAGCTATCTCTCCTGTGTAAATATGTACATGTTGGCATTAATTGAAAAAAATGGGTATGAACAAGCATGCGCTGCTGCACAATAATGAATGAGAACAATCAGGTACTGGCAGGGGTATATGGCTGCACCATCAGTCAATGCAGGACACTGCCAGGAGCGTAAATGTAGTAGCAACCCTTCTGATGTTTGAGAGCACTCTCGCTGTGCTATAATTAGCTGCATTTTCATTTTAAGCAACACTTATGGAGCACTTAGTTCTAAATAGCAGTCATGAAACTAGGGAGACCCATCTACGTGAGATTTGGCAAACCAGAAACACAGATAGAGCATCTGTCAACTTCAGGTTTACAGTGAATTACAAAGGTACTATACACTGTAACTGAAACGCATTGCAACATTCAAATTCAAACATACACACGGAACGTTTGACCCGCTACCTCTAAATAAAGCATACACTTCAGGCAAGGGATCCTTCCAGCGGATTTGAAGAGCTAAAAAACAAGGCAAAACATGTACAGCGACCTCGGGATTAGGCGGGTGAGAGATCGCAACATCCATGAATCGCATCACTTGAGATCTAGAAAAAGAACCAACAGATGGAGGGGAGGCATATACACTGATGAACCATGCATGAAATGAATTCCACACACTCACAAGCAAAACCTATGCAAGGTGAAGCGATCATCATCTCAATAGTGTCAACATACATGCAGTTTCTAAATTACAAAACTTTATTTTGACTGTCCAATAGTCAGACACGACAGCAACATGGCAGGCAAACAACATCATATATGAGACAAACTACTAGAGGATACACATGTACACCGAACAACTCCTATCAATGCTCAGCAACTACACCTTGATACACAGAGTGAAAAAAGAGGTAAATCACCTCCACAAACACCAGCACCTTGAGAAGGAATTGTGCCAAAACACATATTTAATCATGCCTAAAATACATCACATCCACATCATGCACCAAATTAACATAGGAAGCAGGGGAGTAGGTCACTATACCAATCCATCACCATGATGGAGTTAGGGGAAGAGAAGAAGCAGAGGAGGGAGGTCCATGGCGTCCCTTCCAAGCAGAAGCACAACACATCACGCCTTCATCTCCCATGGTGACATCCTGGTTCGAAAGAGCGACGAGAAGGGGGTCAGACAGAGAGCGGAAGAAGAAAAGACGAGGGGAGGAGAACGGGATTCATAACTTTGAGCCCTGTGGTTGGAGCTACTCGTTCGCCATGGCCCATGGCCGGGGGTAGGAATCCTGAGAAGAAGAACGCGGACGGAGTTGCTCCATGGCGCCGAGGCAGGGGAGGAAGCGGCCATCGTCCATGGCGTCCCGGTGCTCGAGCGAGGACGACATCCTGGATCTGGGAGGCAGACACGACAAACTGAGGAAGTTAGCAATGGCTGTTAGGAGGAAATGGAGTAGATGGACGCACCTGAGTCATCGGAGCCACGCCGACCGAAACCCTAGCGACAGGAGCCGGTCGGGGTTGGCGCCGGAGGACGCGCGCGATGGATCTCGACGCGGAACGCCAACCTCCCCAAGCCCCGCCGGTAGAGAGCGCCTATTCGATCCAGAGGGAGGGAGTGGGGGTGGGGGCGGCGACGCCTGCAGATGAGAAAGGGATCCAGAGGCAGGGAGGTGGGAAGGAGGGATTACTGCTGGATCTGGCCATGAGATGAGCGGATCGAGTTGATCTGGGCGAAGAGGTAAGGGGCAGCCGGTGGTGAGGTTGGGGGAGAGTAAGAGGTCGCCGGTAGGGTTCGCGGGTGAATCCTGCTACGTCCAGCACGGGTCTGGGCGTGGGCTCGATGGTGAGGGTCGTCGATGGTGGGGGTGGGCAGGGGTGGGGTGGGCGATGGTGGGCGGCGGTGGGGGTGGGCGACGGTGGGCGGCGATGGATTCAGATGAGATTAGAGTGAGGGAGAGGAGAGAGGGGCGTCAGTGCGTGGGAGAGACGGGTGCGAGAGGAGGAGTGCGAGACGTGGGTGAGACCGGCGACGTGTGGGCCGTTGGATCCAGCAACATCCGACGGTGATTTATCCACGATCCGCGTGAGAGGCCTCTGGACCAATCAGAACGTAGTACACAAGCTGTGATATTTTGACCATTTAAATTGGTCGTAATTGACTAAAAGTAAGGTGCTAAATCATGTTAGCTATTTTATTATGACATGAAAATTGAAAAAACAATCTTGTCATTGTGTCATCAAATATGACTTTAGTTTTCAAGAATAATCACAAATAGAAATAAGACAAATATTTTTTAAAGAGTTATGAGAAATGAGTTCTTTTAAATCATTTTTTCATTTTCGAGTGTCCAAAATGAGTTCTTTTGTGAAGGACCTATCATATATTTGTTACAAATTTGGACCAAATTAATTTTCTAAAATATTCGGTCATATTTAATGCACAATTGACCAAATGGTTGAGTGTCAAAAGATTCGATCCACCTCTGGTGAAAAATACAAATTTCCGCCGATTCAGTTAGAAGCGGGTAAAATTTGAACTGCAGCTGCCTCATAGTTTGATTTTTATTTTTTCCAAAAATCATTTCTAGGTACATAAGTATCTATTTAATCAGACAAACACAAAAGGTTTTCCAAGATTCAACCACTAGCTAGGAACGGTCATGCCCGTCGTTTTGACGACATTTTGAAATGGGCATAAAAAATTCAAGAAAAAATCAAAAAAAATAAAAAACCTTCGCATTGTGTCTTTATATGTGACCAAGTTATCAGAAAAAATAATAAACTTGTAATACGGCAAATATTTTAAAAAAGTGTTCTCAGAAATGAGCTATCATGCGTGAAGATTCATGGCTTTCAAGCCAAATGATCAATCTTATGGCCACATTCAATGCATAGTTTGTTCAAATGATCTCATATTGTGCACAAGGGTGCATCTTGGAATTCCAAACAATGTTGCCTAAGGGAGTTTTCATTTTCTCTGCACAAAAATTCATTTTCCATTTCCCGAGTGCCCGAAATGTGTTTTTTTTGTGAAGGACCTACCATATATATGTTGCAAAATTGGACCAAATCAATTTTCTAAAATAGTAGGCCATATTTAATGCACAATGGACAAAATGGTTGGGTGTCAAAAGTTTTGATCTATCTCTGGTGAAAAAGACAAATTCCCGCCGATTCAGTAGGAAGCGGGTCAAATTTGAACTTCAGCTGCCTCATAGTTTTCTCTTTATTTTTTCCAAAAATCATTTCTAGGTACATAAGTATCTATTTAATCAGAGAAATATCAAAAGTTTTCCAAGATTCAACCACTAGCTAGGAACGGTCAAGCCCGCCGTTTTGACCGCATTTTGAAATGGGCATAAAAAATTCAAAAAAAATCAAAAAAATGGAAAACCTTCGCATTGTGTCATTATATGTGACCAAATTACCAAGAAAAATAATAAACTTGTAATACGGCTATTATTTTAAAAAAAGTGTTCTCAGAAACGAGCTATCATGCATGAAGATTCATGGCTTTCAAGCCAAATGATCAATCTTATGGCCAAATTCATGGCATAGTTTGTTCAAATGATCTCATATTGTGCACAAGGGTGCATCTTGGAATTCCAAACAATGTTGCCTAAGGGAGTTCTCATTTTCTTTGGACGAAAAATACATTTTCCATTTTCCGAGTGCCCGAAATGAGTTTTTTTTGTGAAGGACCTACCATATATTTGTTGCAAAATTGGACCTAATCAATTTTATAAAATACTAGGCCATATTTAATGCACAATTGACAAAATGGTTGGGTGTCAAAAGTTTAGATCCACCTCTGGTGAAAAAGACAAATTCCCGCTGATTCAGTAGGAAGTGGGTCAAATTTGAACTGCAGCTGCCTCATACTTTGCTCTTTATTTTTTTCCAAAAATCATTTCTAGGTACACATGTATCTATTTAATCAGAGAAACATCAAATTTTTTCCAAGATTCAACCACTATCTATGAACGGCCAAGCCCGCCGTTTTGATCGCATTTTGAAACGGACATAAAAAATTCAAAAAAAAAGATAAAAAAATTGGAAAACCTTTGCATTGTGTCATTATATGTGACCAAGTTTCCAGTAAAAGTAATAAACTTTTAATATGACAATTATTTTAAAAAAGTGTTCTCAGAAATGAGCTATCATGCGTGAAGATTCATGGCTTTCAAGAAAAATGATCAATCTTATGGCCACATTCAAGACATAGTTTGTTTAAATGATCTTATGTTATGCACAAGGGTGCATCTTGGAATCCCAAACAATGTTGCCTAAGGGAGTTCTCATTTTCTTTTCACGGAAAATACATTTTCCATTTTTCGAGTGCCCGAAATGAGTTATTTTTGTGAAGGACCTACCATATATTTGTTGCAAAATTGGACCTAACCAATTTTATAAAATACTAGGACATATTTAATGCACAATTGACAAAATTATTGGGTGTCAAAAGTTTAGATCCACCTCTGGTGAAAAAGACAAATTCCCGCTGATTCAGCAGGAAGCGGGTCCAATTTGAACTGTAGCTGCCTCATACTTTGCTCTTTATTTTTTACAAAAATCATTTCTAGGTACATAAGTATCTATTTAATCAGAGAAACATCAATTTTTCCAAGATTCAACCACTAGCTAGGAACGGTCAAGCCCGCCGTTTTGACCGCATTTTGAAACGGACATAAAAAATTTAAGAAAAATCAAAAAATTGGAAAACCTTCGCATTGTATCATTATATGTGACCAAGTTTCCAGTAAAAATAATAAACTTGTAATACGAAAATTATTTTAAAAAAGTGTTCTCAGAAATGAGCTATCATGCGTGAACATTCATGGCTTTCAAGACAAATGATCAATCTTATGGCCACATTCATGGCATAGTTTGTTCAAATGATCTTATGTTGTGCACAAGGGTGCATCTTGGAATTCGAAACAATGTGGCCTATGGGAGTTTTCATTTTCTTTTCACGGAAGATACATTTTCCATTTTTCGAGTGCCCGAAATGAGTTTTTTTTGTGAAGGACCTACCATATATTTGTTGCAAAATTGGACCTAACCAATTTTATAAAATACTAGGACATATTTAATGCACAATTGACAAAATGTTTGGGTGTCAAAAGTTTTTATCCATCTCTGGTGAAAAAGACAATTTCCCGCCGATTCTGTAGGAAGCGGGTCAAATTTGAACTGCAACTTGCTCATAGTTTGCTCTTTATTTTTACCAAAAATCATTTCTAGGTAAATAAGTATCTGTTTAATCAGAAATGCATGGTTTGGTGGCGAGACATCTTGGTTTGGACGGTGGATGAGGGCCCCAACTCTAGAGCGCGAAGCTCGCATGCCCGTCGTGTGGTCACAGCGTGACCGTGGCGTTTCCATGCGTTCTGGGCTGCCTAGGCATGTCTAGTGGGTTGGGCACTCCCCAGGTAGGTGCTAGGAAGAAAATTACAACATAAGATTCTCATGAGGAGACTGAACTATGCTTAAAGATTAATTAGCAGCCAAGTGTTTGATTAGCGGTACGGGAAATGCACATGGCCAATGTGTGTGAGTTTTGGCTGAGGATGATCATCTACTAAGAAGAATGTCTTCACAAATTTTCAGCTCAAAAGGAGGATCCTAGGTGGTACTTCCTTCACAATGCTTCTAGGTGGACAAAAACTTTGGAAATTCGCTGAGGAAGATTTACTGGGCAAATGGAGCTTAATTTTGTCATGAGGCAATGATTTGGATAGGAAATAGTGCCCAAAAATTTTGAGGGCAATCAAGAATATATAAATAGCACTTCCTTCACAAAGTGTTTTTCTAAACATAATAGGAAAATGAATATTGTTGAATTATTTTCGAACTAGGCAAGGAATGTTTTTTTACATATTTGACAAAGATATGACCCAAAGAATTTATGAGATTTTTTTGGGAATTTTGGGAATGACAGAAATATAGGTTGCTTCACAACCTAGGGCAAAAACTGACACATGGACATGACACATAGGCAAAACTGTTGAGGTGGCGCCTAGTCATAGCAACACACCACAATTTACAAGGTTATGAACATCTATATTGGTCATGATCAGCTAGAAATAAGGCAGCGAACCAGTGCTATATGCTTTATGACCATTTCGTGTCAGGAAATAACGACCTTTCTGACCAAAATGGTCATTATAGTTTAGGGTTTGGAGCCCCCCGAACAGCTTTTGACCAATTGGTCTCAAATGGTCATAGATCTATGACCAATTCTTCCAGGGTCACTGACAGAAGGTCACTAGTTGACATATTTCTTGTAGTGTCCGTTGCCTCCCCATGAAGACGACGACGACGCTGTTTCTCCGTTCCGACCCAGCCATGTACACGAGCCCTGGCCGTACGTATGCGCGAGTAGGCATTCGAGACACTGCCCGTATGTACACATACGTGGCCGTATTTTCTTTCTTGCATCTTGGCCGTTGTACGTACGTGTACATGCTACGTGCGCGCCTCTACTACGACACGTGCATGCCTCTACTACGACACGTGCGCGACTCTACATCGACCAGTATGTACGTACACGTTCGCGACCAGAATGACAATGCTACGTATGCTTCGACCAGGTGGGTCCCGACTGTCAGGCACTTCCTTGTCTACGAATATGTAGCTGGTGGGTCCCAGTAGTCAGGGGGGCTAATCGTTTTGTTTTTTTTTGCCCGGACGCACTTCCTTGCGTGCGAAGGTGTAGATGCTGGGTCCCAGCAGTTAGGGGGGCGAATCGTTTTTTTGGCCGGACGCACTTCCTTGCGTGCGAAGGGGTAGCCGGTGGGTCCTAGTAGTCGGGGGGTGAATTGTTTTTTTTGGACGCACTTCCTTGCGTGTGAAGATGTAGCTGGTGGGTCCCAGCAGTCAGGGGTGTGAATCGTTTATTTTTCCCGTACGCACTTCCTTGTGTGCAAAGATGTAGCTCGTGAGTCCCAGTAGTCAGGGGGCGAATCATTTTTTTTGCGAAATACGGTGGCCCATCCGGTGGGTCCCCGCTGTGAAGTGGAGGAATAATTATTTTTTGCGTAATAAGGAGGCACTTCCTTGCGGCTGCCGTGGACCCAGCTGTCAGCCTCTCCACGTACAGTTCACGTCTGATGGAATTCGTTCCTTGACCATGTTGACCACGCCGCGCCAAGAGCACCAGGGCGGTGGACGACGGCGAGGACTAGGAAGGGGATGACACGGAGCCGGGGAAGACACGTCAGTTGATGGACACGCGGAGAGGATTACGAGGGTTCACTGGTTTGGCTGCGCTGCCGTCGCCACAGAATAACAGGGGGTGTGGGTGAGTGGAGGGATGGCCTAGCCAGCGGTGGGAGTAGTAGGGGGCGGTGAGGCCTCCGCGGTAGCACAGCCAGTCACGGGAGGCAGGAGCAGGCGGCACGACCGGCGCTGCTTTGGACGGCTGGAGCAAGAAGACCAGAGGTTGAAGAAGCACGACGGCCGTTGGATGGACATCGTACGGTCACTGCAGCTAGAATCGTTTATATTGACTAAGTTGACAAAGCCCTTGGTACGTCAACTTAGTAGGCCCACAGGTCAGCTTCCGAAATGGTGCGCCCCAGATGTCAGGGGGAGGAATCATTTTTTGGGCGGGTGAAGCTAGAATATCCGAGATTGAAGAATAAGCACGGCATCCGTTGGATGGACATCCAACGGCCACTGCTGCTAAGAACCATGTGTTGACTATAAGTTGACAAAGCCTTGCATACGCGTCAACACTGTTTTTTTAGGGGACGCGTCAACTTAGTAAGGCCAGAAGTGTGTGGCAGAGAACTTATAGCCCATTTGAGATTTGTAAGAATGTGTAGCCCATTTTTGAATTCTAATGGAATTTACTACAACCCATTTTACAGTTTGTTAAAAGTACAGCCCATTTCAACCAACCGTTTAAAAGAGAATTCAATAAAATTTCCCACATTTTGATGGGTTCCAAAATATTTTTATCCCGAAATTTCTAGTCAGATTAAATACAATTTCAATATAAATTTATATTACGTAAAAATCCAACGGAACATTGCACTCGCAACAATTAATGAAATTAAAATTTTCAATATCCAAAAATAATATTTTATAAAGTAATCACATGTTTGGTGCATTTTTTATAGTTACTGCCCAGTTTTTATAATTACATCCCATTTATTATTTCTTAAAGCCCATTTTCTTGTTAAGCCTAATGCATCCCTCCTAGAAAAGATTTGCAGCCCAGCGGGGAAGAGAATAACAACTTGACCTTGCCTGGGTATTCCTAAAATAAAGTATAGCTGGGCTAGCCATTTTCAGCTTGAAAAAAATTAATATCTGGGCTGGATATCTGGTCTGGGCTAGACGGGCCATAGCCCGCCCAGTTAATACCTACAGCGATGTTTTCGTTGTTGTTCAGAGGAGAAAAATTAATATCTGGGCTAAACATCAAAAAACTCTGCAGTGCTCACATCTCAAAAACACAAATACTGCTCGAGCTGCTTGGTCCCAGCTGTCGGCCGCTTCTTGTGCAGTTCTCTCGTTTATTGACTACTCCCTCCTTTCTGGTTTATAAGGCTCAATTCAAAAATCTCACCAACCAAGGTAGATGATGAGTGGTGGAATATTTTTTGTAGTTTGCAAAAGCACCCAATTAATGCTCCTGTTTTCCTCAAAAAATTATGTTTATGAATGCATTAATTGCAGTGCATGCATGCATAAAGTGCATGCATTGGTCAGTTTTCTCTTAATATTTGCATGCAATGATTTAATGCACCTTGAAGTCTAAACATGTGATGGGGAACAACCAAATTGAGCCTTATAAAATGGAAAAACTAAAATTTTGAGATAAGCCCTATAAACCGGAAAGGAGGGAGTACTACATAGGTTGACAATGGTGTGGGACCGTGATGTCAGGAAACCAGGAGTCATCACGGTCCATAGCCTCACTGGTTTCCTGAGGCGCCGCCCGCCAGCAACGAGACTGAGGACATTGCCGGCTCCGTTGAGGCCCCGCCCCGCTGCCAACAAGGCCGCGCCACACAGAAAATGAGGAAGAGTAGAACACGGTAAGTCACCACCGCTCGGGTCCAAGTAAGGCCACCACTCGATGATTATGCATCTCAGCGACTCACGTGTCAGAGGCAATATTTACTTCACAACTAAAGAATAAAGAAAAATATGATCGACGCTCCTGACACCAAAGGGCGTCCCATTCGAAAATATCAAACGCATGTCTTGCTAAAATCAATGAGCAAAATTTGACAAGGTTGTCCCATTCCAAAATATCAAATTCCTATGATTGTGGAATGGGAAGGGTTTGCCATCAGTTCGGAGATTGACATGGCACCTCGTGCTAAATAAACCAGCTGTTCTTTTTGTGCAGTTCCACCAAAATCAACCAAATTCGCGCGTAGCTTGTATGATTTCACCCTTATATGTTGCAATGCCTTGAACTTATCGGCACCTCCTTTCTTGTGGTGGAAATGAATGATTTGATGTATTCATGAAAATTTTGTGCAGTTCCCATTGAAATCAATCTGAGCACCCCTGTTTGCACAAATACAAAAAAGTGATTAAGCAAACTGTACTATGAATTGACAGTTTCAACAGGCACATACATGGTCCATGTAGAGCACACTTTTAGAAAAATGGAACTCATCAGAAAGAATCCTAGAACAACATTGTACTCGCGCATCACAGCAAAAAATGGAGATTTGTCAGTCCTTCTGAGCTGAAGTTATTTTGGTCTTGTGGGGAGTAATGTAACCATCCTTCAACTGCTCCTTCTGATGAGAAGATAGACATGGCTTCTTCATCCTGGCATAATCGGAACTAGTCACTTCACGTACTCCATATTCTTCTTCAGAGGAAGATGATCCTGTTGTGCAAAGACAAGAGGATTACTAACTGCTAGCATCCCTGTTGGCTCGAAAAAAGGAAAGGAAATATTTAAAAGAGCACAGATGAAGCACTTCTCAAGGACAATACCACTTTTTCATGACAGTATCTAAACAATAGGACAACACCAATAGAGATGACAAAGCTCAATCATATGGATGAAATCAGTGGGCGAGTACCAACCTTTGTCAGGAGGCTTATTGTGTAGAGCATACAGATGAAGTACTTCTCCAGAACCATCTGTTGCTATCTACGGTGGTGGCCATGTTTACTATATACTCATCGATTAGTTTAATGTTTCCAACATCTTCTTGTGCAGTTCCACTAAAATATATGGTATCTTCAAAGAAGATCCATGTTTGCACAAGTAGAGATAATTACATATTACATTAAGAGTGGCATCAAATCAGTGGCAAAACAATTGCTCATTCCAGCCATAGCAATAAATTAAGATGCAAAACTATATCATTACTTGTGTCATCACAGTTCCAGTGCTTCATTACAGCACCGGAAGTTGATTTTTGTTTTTCTTCCGCTTGTTCTTCCCCTTCATCACTTGGTTCAATAACAGACAAGCTTCACCTTCAATGTAAGATTTGGCATGTCAATTAGGGAGCACAAGTATAGTACTAAACCTAATTTTCTGATGAAAGTGGCAAAATATAGGCCAGCAGTTGTGAAATATCCTTATCTTACCTCAAGCAACATTATCGTACAAGTAGCACAACATATGAAAGCACACTACAGAATCATGTGAAAGAAGGCTAGTACTGACCTCTCATGATGCGGAATTCAAACAACTCATAAGAAGAAGATCTGAACCAAATTCGCCTTAACGGATAGGAAGTAAGATCTCCTCTTGTGCAGTTCCACTAAGATCAAGAAATCAGGCAACGTTGTCGGTGTGACATTTTGGTTGAACTGCACAAAACACTCTTAAAACAAAAGTGTTTTGTGCAGTGCAACAAAAGGTCACAATGGCAACAAGGTGAAGTAGATAACCCTGTATATACAGAGGTGCAAAGGAAACAATTAGTGGTCAATAACGGTGGATGACACAGAAGCCAACAAAAAGAAGCATCTACCTTATCTAAATGGGAAAGAAAGCAAGACAGTAGCATTTCTCAAACGATGGCATTGATTAATATTAACATAGAGATTATATTAACAATAAAATTCGTTAAACATGCAATTTGCTTTTAACTGTGGCATTGCATCAATTTTCCAGCGGCATTATTAGAGGGTGTTTGTTTACAGGGACATTTTGGTGTAGGGACTAAAAAACTCCGTGTCGGTCCCATCTAAACCAAACAGGAGGGACTTTTAGGGACTAAAAGTGGGCATTTGGGACTAAAGAAAGAAGATCCCGAGGGAGTCTTTTTGGGACTTTTTCCAACAGTTGCCCCTGCCACGCATCGCACCTTGTCTCTGTTAGTTCATTACTAGGGGTAACATGGTCTTTTAGCATGTCATTTAATAACCTCTAGTCCATGTTTAGTCCCCGGAACCAAGTAGGTAGGGACTAGGGAGTTTTTAACCAAACAGGGCCTTAGATTAACAAGAGCTAATGAGTTGCACAGGACAGTAGACGCACCAGCAACATGTGCATCTACCGATGTACTGTGGTCATGCACAGTCTGTTGCAACAAAGAACAAACACCAAGCAGCATATTTGTGTTGGTCCCAGTTTTGTTATCTTTAGACACCTTTCCCTATGTGAGTCCTGCTCAAACTCTATAGCCTTGTCCCTTCCTTTCCTTTTTGAACTAGTACTTTCTCCCCTTCCTTTCCTCTTTGAACCACGTGCTAGATTTATGCGATACAACTTTCCCCACTACTTTCCCCCATTCCTTTCCTCTTCGAACCACGTCCTAGATTCATGCTATACAACTTTCCCCCTTCATTTCCTCTTTGAACCACGTGCTAGATTCATGCTATATACAACTTTTCCCACTACTTTCCCCCACTCCTTTCCTCTTTGAACCACGTCCTAGATTCATGGTATACATGAAGCTATGCATGTGGAGTAATTAAATTCTACCTTATGGTTCTTGGGGCGTGGTTCGGTGGGCGACGGGACAGCGGCGAAGAAGAAGGGGTCGGAGGCCCTCCCGCGCCGCCGCTGGGTGGAAAGTGAACAGCCGCGCCGATAGTCCCTCGCAGACGGCGACAGTGTTAAGCCTCCTTCCCTTCCTGGTGGACGGATCCTGCCGGCTCTTTGAGCAGCAGTGAGGGGAGAGAGAGGCCAACGAAGTCTTGTTTAGATCTGGAGAGGGCGAGAGACTATGAAGAGAGCAACTACAAGCGCTGAGGCTCCAGCGGGAGAGGGCGAGAGAGTGTGAAGAGAGCAACTACAAGCACTGAGGCTCTAGCGTGTATATATATACTGGAGAGAGAGTGTGAAGCGTGCAAACCCTAGAAAACATTTTGACCAGTCAAAGAATCCTCCTGGCACAAATTATGCTCAAGTGTAGTTATCGAAACCGAGACCTCAAGTTTGATGAGCGAACAGGCTAACCAGCTACACAACCCTCCCGTTATGTTCAACGATAGGGAAATAACATTTTATACATTCCTACATTCGTGTGACAAGCATGCCGTGTTTTGTGTGTGTGTGTGTGGGAGTCATTGGGATTTCAATCATAATCGTGTCATGTGGCTTTGGTGGTAAGACTATCCACAGTGGTGCAGAAATAATGCAGCCTTAGTCACCTTACCTCTCTCCACGTAGTACGTTGGGTCCCACCAGTCAGCGGGTGGAACAAACAAATTAATAAGAAAAATTAAAAGTGCCGGCGGTGTTTCTTACCTCACACATCTCGCTACTGCTCGGGAACACTGTCCAATTGATCCCTCTGTTCGCTCACATACTATTTTAAGTGAATCCTTATTATAACATGCACACAAATTTTGGCACTTGTATTCGACTTAAGTCAGTGTGCCACTGTATCTCGTATACTTACTACTCCCTCCGTCTAGGTGTGATAAGTCATGTTAGAAGGTGCAACGGGACCAAGGTGTGTGTGTGTGTGTGTGTGTGTTTAACAGCATGTGTGTGTTAGGGAGAGTGACAGATCGACCTACTCCTACAGAGAGATGTTGTGTAGTGTACGATTTTAGCTGCGAGAGTCGGTGCATCCTCTCGTTTCCGGGCGTGTCTGGTAGGGACATGCGGACAGCTGCCACGCCCACTCCTGACTAGCCTGGCCCACCCAAAGCCCCTCCATCGCCCGCGCGCGCTTCCCGCCCGAAAAGGTCAGCGCCGCTCCAAAGAATCGGTGCCGCATTCATGCCCAGGCAGAGCGGACGCGACCTCTCACTGGCGCAAGAGTGATGGTTGCTTCGTCCGTCCAACTTACTACTGGGTCTATGTGATTTGACGGCTCATTGGTCTTTATTACTGAGGTGGTAGGACTGCTGGATGTCCCACGCTTTCGGCGAAAGGAGGTACTACTACTAGATTACAATTTTCTCCATTCTTACGGCGGAGGCGTGCAAGAGCAGTGAAAACACACAGGCTTAGTGATTACATGGCCCACCTCACACTATCACCATGCGACACCTAACTCTTTACATTGTACTCCCTCCATTCCTAAATATTACTAGATGAGTCCCCGCGCGTTGCCGCGGAACAGCGGTATATCTCTCTGTGCAAAATTATCGATTTCACAGAACTAAAAAAGCTCTATAACCGCATGTAAATGTGGTAGCGAAACTAAATAAACTCCCGTCATCATTTAGATCATCCCACGTAAGGAAAAAAGATCAGCCAACTCCTACTTCATAATGGGATTATATTTTTCTTTTTGATATGTTAATGGGACTTAAAAGCTCACTTACATGCATGCTACCAGTGCATGCTTGCATGAAGACATGTTGATGTGATTTAAAACCCACTCACATGCATGTGCCACGGTATTTCTGCATGCTTGCATGTGGCTTAGTGCGGAGCCTCTCAACGTCTAGATCAGATGGCTATTATGGACTGATTTACTTCATCTAACGGCTACATCAATTTTGATGATGTGGCTCAATGAGAGGATAGAGAATTCCTAGTAGTGGGGGCTAGTTATTACTAGTAGATAAGTCTTTGTAGAGATTCCACTACATACGAAACAAAATGAATGAATCTACACTTAAAATGCATCTATATACATCCGCGTGTGGTTCATGGTGAAATCTCTACAAAGACTTATATTTAGGAACGGGGGAGACGGCGTACTAAGCAAGCTTCTCCTCGTTCTGCGAGTTGACGGGACACATCAAAAGTACTCCAGTGTATAGACCCTTGCCTCTAAGGTAGGCCCCACATGGTTTGCCTCTTTTTTTAACATAACACGTCAAGTCGCAATTTGTTTGTTCACTTGTGGTAGATGATCCTCCCTCCACCAAGTGGACAACTAGTACACGTGCCAAATTACCACATGGGCTGCCTTTTTCGTACAGAAATGAGCTCCAACGTGTACCCGCGCGGGTGTGGTTGGGAAAGAGACGGGAGTATGTGCGCCGTGCATGCACCTCTTCTCTTCGTGCATGTCCCCCACCTACATGTGTGTGTGTGAGAGAGATACAAACCGCGTTCGTGAGTGTTTTTTGTTTTGGGGTGGGGGTTGATTTCATGAATTATTTGTGGGAATATGTGTCGATGACATCTCAAACAAAATTTTGCATGCAATGTGTGTGAAATGGAGGCCTATCCATATCATACATAGAGGGTCGGGCAATCCACGAGAACAGAGGGAGGGGTCATAGCTATCGATAGAGTCGAAGAGAGGATCAAGTGGGTGGGTGTGAGATCGATGAAGAGAGCCATTGAAATTGTGTGTGTGTGTGCAAGTCAAAGATATAGGGCCACTGGCCTACCGGAACGTTAGAGGGCACATGTCAAGTTTGTGTGTGGCAGGGAGACATGACTAGAGCGCTCGATGTATCGATGTGTGTGGGGGGGAGGGGGTGGGGGAGGGGTAGGCAGAGGCCTAACTATAGAGGTAGAACGACTCATATATGTGTTGAGAAGGAGAGACCCAACTATGTCTTGAGGGAGATCGGTCGACATCCATACATAACTGAGGGATGGGAAATATGATGGGACAGAGAGAGAGAGGGAGGAGAGAGAGAGGGAGGGAGAGGGAGGGAGAGGGGTAGAGTGCTGGATGGGCGATGGAGTTGCTTCTCGAAGATGGTGGGAGAGGCCTACTAGACAAACTGAGGGTGGAACTACAATGTTATCAATAAGAGTGGGGATGTGTTTCTGTGTGTGCCTGTGCGTGATAGATCTGTCGGGACGCATCCTTGGATGATGAAGGGGAACCATGTGTTTGGTAAGCAAACCTAACTAGATCGGTAGATCAATTGTTGTTTGTCGGAGGAAGGGAGAGACACAACTAATGGGGTAGATCGATTGCTGTGTGGGTAAAAACGAGTTATAAGGACCTAGCTAGCTATATGTATAGCGAGCGATCGGTCGGTGTACGTCCATTTGTTAGAGGCAAATAAGGCCCAACGGGATGGATAGACGGAGAGAGTGGAGCTAGGAGGTGGTGCAAGAGGCCCAACTACTAGCTAGATAGGGGGAGGAGTGTGCGGTTGTGAGATCGATGAAAAGAGGGGCGAGAGTTTACATGTGTGTCTGATCGTATGAGAGACACGAGGCAAGGACACATAAAGGAGGAGATTGAAGGTGTGTGTGTATGTTGTAGGCAGGCATCGCTGGAGAGGTTTATCGATCGGTGTGTGTCAGAAAGGAGTTGTGGAGACTCTGGGAGAACGACCTAAAGAAAAAAATGAATGTGCCCGGTGGATAGAATGCCGAGGGAGGGGGAGGGCGAGGAGGGCGTGTGCATGCATGAGAGAAAGTTAGTGGTAGGTACAAAGGTTAGAGGATTGTGTGGGTGTAAGAGACTAACAAATATCATAATTTTATATGAAAGCAGATTCATATATTTGAATAGGAGATCATAGTGTTTTAAACATTTCATGCATGAATATAGCGGTGATACACGTGCTGTGCACATGTTATACCATGATGTGATAATGCATGGCGTTTGCAACTCACAACTAAATGCTGAACAATCTAAACCATACTATACATCAAACAACCTCACATTTTATTTGAATTTGTGATAATGTGTGGCGTTTGCAGCTTACAACTATATATCGAACAATCTAAACAATACTATATATCGAACATTCTCACATTTTATTTGAATTTGTGGTAATGTGTGGTGTTTGCAACTCACATCTAAATACTTGTAGGCGTAGGGGGCGGGGCACCATACATAATGTGATAAACACATTATACATATGAGACATGGTTTAGATTATGAAGATCTAGCTAGATCTAGAAATGTAATGTGATTTGAAATCAAAATAAAGTGGATTCAAAAAATCTAGTTTGAGTTCATATAGTACACATAGTTCATATGTAACTCGAGACTAATCATGTGGTGTGCTGTGAATATAATACACAAATGATGGTTTAACTTGACAATAATGATGATTGTAGATCTTATTAAAACAGAGAAACGAATTCAAATGCTTTGACTTCACAACAATCATTATTGTAGATCTTATTCAAATAGAGAAACGAGTTCAAATTTAGTTCATATTGAAGCGGTAGTATATACGTTTGGAATGCACTAAAACGTTCATTTGAGTAGTAGGTTGCATGCATTATACACGTAGCAAAATATTTTAATTGAACAAAACATTAATTCAAAGTTTTGAATGCCATTTGTAGTGCGCATTGATTTGGTACAGTACACGTTAGGCTTGTCCAGAAATTTCAACCCGCGCCTTGTTAGCCCGAAATATTTAAGATATATCTTTGTCTCATTGTGCTCCGACAACTCCGTCCATCTCAACCCGCGCCTTGCTATTCCGAAATTACAACGCGCGCGAAAACTCCCACCTCCTGTGAAATCTCGACACGCGAAATGCCCGTGGTACCCCTGAACCGTAAGAACCGCCTCAAATCGGTGGGTGTACTTTTGTAACTTACCCCACATTTCGGACAAGCGCGTCTCTAAGCCATGGTTCCCCACTGCCATCCCATCCGCCCACCCATTCGTACACCGAGGCCGCGAAAACCCGTGACGAAACCCCACACCATGCTCCGTCCACCACCTAGCCGGAGCCTCTTCCCCGACGACGTCGTCCACAGCAACACCTCGACGTCCCTCATCCACCGTACCGGATGAGGATCCCTCATCGTCCCGCCGGTTCAGCCACCCCGTCCTCCACCTCCAAGGAGCTGCCCCGACGTTCCCCTCGTCTTTCGCACCACCTCCATTCCCACACCGCCGTCTTCACCTGCACCACCGGAAGAGCATCATCATCACCGTTTCCTCGGATGAAGCTGCGGCCTAATCGGTGCCACCAAAGAGGTTGTACACTAATCGCCACATTTTGTTCTTGATTTGATCTCAAGATGCTACCGGCGCTCGGTCCGGAGCCGACACGGCACGGCTCCATCCACGGCGGTGTCGCCGTCCTCTTCCTACACGGTGTCGCTCCCTCGGCGGCGACGTCCACATCAGTAGGAGGTGCTGCTGCTTTAGCTCTCGCTCGCGCTGCTGCTCTACTCTTGCTCTCGGTCCCCTGCCTGGTCTACTCCTGCTATTGCTCTTGCTCGCGCTGCTGCTCTCGCTCTTGCTCTTGCTTGCAATGCTGCTCCAATTTAGCTACACTTCAGTCGACTAAATCGACTTTTGGGTCAGTCGATTTTCAGGGGGGGGGGGAGGGGGCTCGCCGGGGTGAAGGAAGAACCAGCCGCAGAGGGGAGGGGGGCTCGCCGGAGAGGTACCCCACTATCTATCTTAGGGTTCAGGATGGGGGCGGTGGTCGCTGGAGGTGGCGGGGCGTTGGCGGGGCGGTGGCGTGGGGATCGCCGGAGAAAAAGCTCGGCACGAGGAGGCCTAGAGGAATGGCCGGGGCGGCGGCGGACCAGCGGTGGGGAGTGTCTTCGGGGCGGGCGGGGCAGCGCACCGCCGGTCGCGGGAGGCGGGGGGACTGTTTGGCCCGTGGTGGCTGGAGGCTCAGGGGGTGGGAGGTTGAAGATGAACTGCAGGCCCTTGATTTCGTATCCAACGGCTGCAAAATCGACTGACCAGAGATGAAAAAGTCAGTCGACCGATGTGTAGCCTCACCTTGCTAGTGCGTTCAGTTTCGACAGCAAAATTCAGTTTCGACAATTTAGTTCAGTTTTGACAGTTAAGTTCAGTTTCGACAGTTAAGTTCAGAGATGAGCAGCTGATGTATTTTACATCTAGAACTTTGTGGTTATGTATTTTACATCATGTATTGGAGATGCTATTAGAATTCCACTCAGGTTAATGGTGTTCATTGTCTCTCTTGTCCTGCTTCAGCCTCGGCGTCGTACAACTCACCGGAGCTGCTCCAACGACGAAACCCTCCATCACAGCGGAGCAGTACCTCGGGCTCCATCTCCAGACGCCTAAGATCTTCTTCCCCTCCTCCGACAGCAAAGTCAGCCGGAGCATCCTCACCGGCCAACCCAATCACGCTGAGATCGACATGGCTTCGCCAAAGAGGTTGTACACTTGTTGCATCTCTTTTTTACTCTACATGTTATATATATTGTCCACTGAGCACACGGATTTGTTCCTTTAGTGTCTCCTTGAAAGAAAAAACGTAGGAATTTTAATTTTCACTTGTCCTCCTTTTCAAATTCCTATTCATGAAGCACAAGACTAAGAGATAGTAGCATAATAGCATTATAACCGTACATTTTCTTGTGGTTTGACTTAATCTCACCATGCTTCTTTGCATCCTGTGATCTTCCAATTGTTGTGAATCAAACACCCAGATTGGCAGAAATCCTGTGTTTTTAAATTCTCTGTTTTGCACGTGCATTCCTATCCTATTCCTGTCTATTTCCTATCTCTGCATTGTTGGAATCCTCCAATTCAAACGAGCCCTTACAGAATTACTTCTCTTACAGATAATTGTCAAAGAAAACCTTGTGTGGTTTGTCCCGCTCCTGCCGCGCCGTCGTCCACCCCAGCTTAGCTGCTCCAACGACAGAAGGGTCCAGCACAGCAGGGATCCGGCCTCCAGACTGTCTTTCACCTCCTCAGATCTTCTTCCCCGCCGCTGGCAGCCATGAAAACTGCATTACCATCATCAACCGAGCAGATGACCTCGAGGACTACACGGGTCCGGAAGAGAGGTCGCACTCTTTCGTGTCTGCTTACGTTATGCATCGCTTAATATTACATGCTACTTTGTCGTCCTGTTCACCGATTAGACTCTGAGTCAGCTCCAAACTAATCGTCAAACTTGAGTTTTTAAATGGTTGTGGGGTACATATCGGGGCCGCTATCAATAGTATCTATTTACTATCTGGTTAATCTCCGGTGTCTACTATGAGTTTCATGTTGGGTGGGAAACAAACAGTAAAGAAGCCATTATCTGTATTTTTTAACTGAAGCCATTATCTGCCTGCTATCATTGGTTTTGGGTCTATCCACAGCTTGCTACCATCACTCTGGATTTCTGCATGCACTCCTTACATAATCTCACTATGTTTTATTCCTATGCATGACAGTTATTGTAAACAATGGAACTGAACATGTAGAGCAAAAGAGACGAGCCTTGCGTGGCAATAAAATTTCATGCAGACGTCGCTCCATGGTAGGCGCAAAGGCAGCCCCCTCCACACATTTCGAATTGTAATCGAGAGGAAGATATATGTTCCGAGGGGGATTCAGAAGGAGAAGACAACTCCTATTTACCCCCTGAGGTATTCGCTCTAACTTGGCATGCTGATATTGGTTATATCATGCATATGGTGTCTTGCATTGCTTACTTTATACATCAAATATGTCATCTGCTTAGTTTAGACATCCTTTGTGCGAATGCCATCTGTTTAGTTTATTCATCATTTATGTGAATTATGCAACACCATCTTGTTTAGCCAGGCATCATATATGTAAATTTTGCAATGCCATCCTGCTTAGCCAGTCATCTTATATGTAAATTATACCAGGCCATCCTTTTTTTGTTACATATTACATTTGTCAACAATGTTAGTACATTCAACTGCTCTTCATGTGCATCAGCCATTTGACATGGTGATGGCAAATTCTGGAGTGAAAACAAGGTCTTCAGAGCAGACTATGCTATCTGACGAAGCGCATATCTCGCTGGTTACGGATAGCTCCTCAGAGGAGGATTCAGATACAGATGACCAGTCCTATTCCCCCCGAGGTGTATGCTCTAACTTGGCAGGGTTATGTTGCTCATATCATGCATATGGTGTCTCGCATTGCTATGTCATTTGATTAGTTTAGACATGCTTTGTGTGAATGCCACCGGTTCAATGTCTAATTACCATATATGTGAATTATGCATTGCCATCTTGTTGCAAGACATTATATATGTGAATTATACAATGCTATCTTGTTGCAAAGGCTTTATATATGTGAATTATGCAATGTCATGCTTTTTAGCCAATCATCATGTATGTGAATTATATCATGCTATCATGTTTTTGTATGACGTGTTCCATTTGTCGACAACGTTTGTATATTCAACTACTCTTCCTGTGCATCAGCCATTTGAAGCGGTGATGGAAGTATCTGGAGTTAAAACAAGGTATTCAGAGCAGACAATGCTACCTGCTGAAGCAGACATCTTGCTGGTTACAGAGAGCTCCTCAGAGGAGGATTCAGAGACTAATGACTAGCCCTATTTCCCCCCTGAGGTCTATGCTCAAACTTGGCAGGGTTATATTACCCATGTCATGCATGTTGTCTTGCATTGCTTAGTTTTTACATCATATATGGATTGCCATCTGCTTACTTGCTTACTATATAAATCATATATTTGAATTATATCATGCCATCATGTTTACATAGTACATACACATCATCTATCTGAATTATGGCATGGCAACCCATTTAATAAAGACATCATATAGTTATATCATCTCATCCTGTTTAGTGTTTACAATCATCATATTTTGAATTATGGCATTCTATCTGTGAATGTATGTGAATTATGGCATGCCAACCTATTTAATAAACACATGATATAGTTATGTCATGTCATCCTGTTTACATAGTCTCATATTTTGAACTATGTCTTTCCATCTTTTTTAGTTAGCCATCATAATGTGAAATTGTGTCATGCTATCCAGTTTAGTTAGCCATCATATATGTGAAATTGTGTCATGCTATCCTGTTTGGTTAGACAACATAAATATGAATTATTTCATGCCCTCTTTTATTCCCCACTATCCATTGCACCTGTCTATCATACAATGTCTATACTTTCAATTACTTTTCTTGTTTATTAGCCATTTGAATTGGAGAGCGTGATGGAAGTATCTAAGGGAGTAACAACACGGTCTTCAGAAAAGATAGTGCTACCAGTTGATGCAGATAGAACCACGGTTGTACATGCCCAGGGACCAGATCCACCACACATAACCCAGAATCTCGTAGATTGTACCCCTACCCAGTTGGACAGAGAACCAGCTACACCCTTTCTAACTCCAACCCTGGCAGATAGTAACCCAGTTCCAGTTGACATAGCACCGTCTCCACCACAGAGCACCCAAACACGAGCAGTTAGTAAGGGAACTGTAGTGGCCAAAGCACGAGGACGACCACTCCAAGTCCCAACTCAACGCTTAAAGGAGAAGAAGATTTGTTCTCAGGTCAGGTTCTGTAGCTATGGTTCATACTCCTTTGCTTTCGCACTACTGTATTTACTCATACCAACTATTTTCAAATTTGAAGGATGGAATTGAAACTCCAATGGCGCAAGAGGTATGTTTTAAACCTGTTTCTTTAACCGGTTTGCTGTTGTAACCTGCTCTATGTTGATTTCAGTTTCAATTGAACAAAACAGTTATGTTCTCATGTCATGCACATTACAAGTGTTGTTATTGCTCTATAGTTACCCACACTTATATTCTGTCTATTCTGCTTTGTCTTGAACAAATATTATTTGAACTGTGTCTCTATCTTGATTTGGCAACAAAAACTAGAATGATATAGACCATAAATTGACCATGGTACATAGATATATGTTTGTTTAATGTTTTTATCCTATCCACTTTACTACTAAACTCATTTACCAAAATGAGTTTCATATAGAACATGGTAAACATGTGATGTGTCTGCTTGTTTCTCTTTTAGAATGCGGATAAAATACTGGAAAACGGTACCGCGTTATCCAATGGTAAAGGCAGTAATGCAGATAAGGTTCAAGATAGTGAGACATCTATGTTGGTCTCCAAGAAAGTTGATAAAAACTATCTTGACGACAGTGAGGGAACCCAAAAGTCCTGTCTTGATGTAGTGTTCGAGTTACTGGCCACTACTGCTGGCACAAGCTCTTCGAACTCGCTGCCTGAATCAGTTCATTTTCTTGAGCCTCAACTTCAAGTTGAAAGACATCGATCAGATGTGCTGCGACAAGAACCTGAAGGACTGAGGAAGTCCATGGAGAATTTAGATGCATGTTTTCTGGTGCAAGAGCAAGCGCTGGAGGATTTAAGCGCCAAACAAGAGAAAGTTAATAAGCTTGCTAAGCATCTTGCCAGCATTATGGGTACCCAGGATATTGTTTGTTGAGATCATCTGAAGTGGTTTCGGTTCTGGATTTGTTTTGCTGCGGTGTTTATTTGCCCTGGTCGCCAACTTTGACAACCAATGTATATGATATGCTGCTTTGTTCCCTATATTTGCACTGGTGGCGAACTTTGATGCCCAGTGGATGTAATATGTGTAATAGCCGTGATAGCCTAGCGTTAGTTGCTTGCTTATTTATTTCCTTGTTGTCTTGTTTATTTGTTTTCTTGTAGTCATTGCAGTTCTTTTCCGCGGTTAGCTAGTGGCTGCAATAACCTATTTTTTAAAACTAGGCCACAATAACAATGGGCTAATATTTACTGTAGTGACAGTGGGCCTCCTACTGGCCGTAGAAATAGTGGGCCTTCTACGGGCCATAGAAACAATGGGCCTTCTGCGGGCCGTATCATCAATGGGCCTTATACGGGCCGTATGATCGATTGGCCAAACATGGGCCAAACAGACCGCATTATGGCCGTAGACGGGCTAGAGTTGGAATCATCCGTTCATGGGCCGACCATAACGGGCCATCGTTAATAGGCCGTATTGGATGACGCTATGAAAACGGCCCAACGTATTAACGGACCACAAACGGGCCGACTGTAACCACGGGCTGAATTTGGCCCACAAGAAGAAAATGACAGTAACGAGTCGTCAGTAAACGAATGATGGAAATGAGCCCAAGAATAAATGGGCTCTGAGAAGGCCGAAAGATAACATGGGCTGGAAACGGCCCAACGGAATAACGGGCCGTTAATGGGCATAAAGTGATACACTGCTCATTACGGGCCAGTTTCACCACGGGCCGTTAATGGGTGTAAAGTGATACACTGTTCAATACGGGCCAGTTTCACCACGGGCCGTTAATAGGCCAAGAGTTACATAGGGCCTCATATGGGCCGAAAGACGTCATGGGCCATACATGGGCCAGAAGTGAAAACGGGCTGGAATCATATTGGGTGGCCCAGATGATGCTACTGGGCCTAATTCGGATAGGGCGTAACGGGCCTTGGGTTAGCGGGCTGTAAATGGGCTATATGCGAACATGCCGTTAACAGGCTTTACATGGGCCGACCCGCCACCTTTTGACCAAGTCAAATAGGTCGGCCTTTTCACAGGAATGGGCCTTTGTTGGGCCGTGCCACGTGTTGACATATCATAGGCGCGTTCTGTCCAATGAGTGGATGACATCTGTCCCAACGATGAGCCGACATGTGTTTCCTCCAGCCAATGATGATTTACACGTGGAAAATCCCCATTGGTCGGGGCTGTTAACGGGTTATCGGATCCAAAACCCAACCCGATAGCTTAACGACGTTCCGTTACAGTGGATGCCATGTGTCGGTCACCCTTGATGAAAGCACTTCTGTGACGCGGGATTTATCGTCATGGAAGTGGACACTTCCATGATGATAATTTTGGTAATGTCATGGAACACTTCTACGACAACACAGGTATGACTATCTCGATTATGTCATAAAATCGTCATGGATGTACATGCATGACAGAAAATGCGACCTACTATGACAAACACATATCATCACGGAAGTGTATTTTTTTGTAGTGACCGCCACCACACATGCACGCACACAACGATGCCTGGAGAGCCTCCTCGCGAGCGCACCTTCCACCTCTGGCGAGCCATGCTGCCCCAGCAGCTCCCCGTGCCCTGCTTCTCCTCCCGCGCCGACACCCTCCTTCTTCGGGATGCTTGCGCCTGTAGCTCCGTCCGCGAGCTCATGTAGCCATGGTGCCATGTGCTCTGCGCCTTTGCTTCGAACAGAAACTCCAGCGAGCTACAGCTCTTTACGTGCCCGACCTCCCTTCACCTCTCCGCGCATGCGCACAAGGACACCTCCCATGGCGCTAATGCCTCACGAGGACCTCTCCTCGTTCCTATGCACCCTATGTTTGCACCATGTCCGAACTTGCATGTTCCTCATTTACCATGCCATAGATACGTGGGACACCCGGCATCCGTGATAACTCCTCATCACTCTTGCACGTTCCGCACATATCTCACGCTTAATATTTTGCACCGTCATCTCAATGAGTTGTTGGATCACCGGTGTTGTGGACTTAACACGGCAGATTCCCTAGCAAAAGGACTTAGGTGTGGATCCATCCTAGCTAGGTTATCTTGAAGGGGTTAAACGTGACAAAGGACACAGAGAGTTTACCCAGGTTCGGCCCATCTCAACGAGGTAAAAGCCTACTCCTACTTTAGGTTGTATTTCTTGGGTTTCAATTACCAGGGAGCGAATACGCTTGACCTAGTTCTCGATCAGTTGTTTCTTGAGTTAATCCACCACCGGGTCACCTCTTTATATACACAGGTTGATGCCCGGCGGCTTACAGAGTCCCAGCCGGCTCATACTCAACGTATCCGGCTCGGTAACTAAGTAAGCTTGCCTTATAATACAAGTTAAACATATGGCGGCTCACACCCGTGGGCCTCAAGTCATGCCCGGGGCTTGGGCCTTCAATAAGCTTGATCTATGAACCACCATATTCATATCTTCTTGAGCCTCTTCATCTTAAGCCGCCAGTGGCATGACCCGGCCCCTCCTGGGCGGGTCATACCCAGTAGTTATATCCCCAACATTAGGCCCCAAGTTGATTTGAACTTGTTCATATCAATGTTCAACACTTGTCTTAGCAGAATCTTCCATCATCAACTTTTATGAACTTTCTATAACCCGCCATGACGCCAACTCACAGAATTGTGTTAACCCGCCATGACGTCATTTTGCATTAATTTTGCACGGAGCCCAAAACATCTCAATATTTCTTTATCTTTAATGGACCTCCCGAAAATCGAGGGGTCCATGCAGCCACATAACCATTTTCCAGTCTCCTCGATTTCCACGCATGCCTTTTATCCATCTCCTTATAAATAGGGATAGGGGGCCCCTGTTTCACTTTTATCCCTACCTCTCCTTCTCTTTCCTTGCCACGACCGATGCCTCCGGAGCTCCGCCGCCCCCGTCGACTGCATCATCCTCGGCCGCTGCATCAACCTGACTTTGACGAGAGCACGACGGCGCCCCTCTGCAGTTCATCCGCATATTTAGGTACGTACTTCAACTCGTATCAGATCTGTGCTAGGGTTCACTTAGTTCGTCGGAGTTCATCGCCGCTCTTCATGCTTCTCCTCTGAAACGAGTAGTTTTGATCTGATAATAATGTAGAGATTGTGCGGCACTAGTTTTGCATTGTTTTTCAACTGCAACTATTCCCCTTTGACTGAACCTTGATCTGAGCTTGCGAGTTCCTCTACTACCATAGCATTTATGTTCAGGAATTACTTTTATTTTCTGAGGCCGCCATAGATCCAAAATCATTTGCAAATTCTTGTAAAACTTGTTTCTCCAGTACTTAGTTAGTTTTTTGCCCCACTATAGACCTGTATCCATTAGCCCTTCAAGGAGGTTTAAAGAACAACTTGTAACCCGCCAAGTACCTGTCGGTTTAACTTTGAACACCTTTCTGTATTGCCAATTAATGTTGACATAACCCGGCCACACTTTGCCGATTTAACCATGCTTTAACTCTTCTCTTTTTAGGACATGCATTGTAATCATGACTAAGACTATTGATGACCCACAAGTATAGGGGATCTATCGTAGTCCTTTCTATAAGTAATAGTGTCGAACCCAACAAGGAGCAGAAGGAAATGACAAGGAGTTTTCAGTAAGGTATTCTCTGCAAGCACTGAAATTATCGGCAACAGATAGTTTTGTGGTAAGGTAATTCGTAACGGGTAACAACTAACAAAAGTAAACAAGGTGCAGCAAGGTGGCCCAATCCTTTTTTTAGCAAAGGACAAGCCTGGACAAACACTTATATAAAGGAAAGCACTCCCGAGGACACATGAGAATTATCGTCAAGCTAGTTTTCATCATGCTCATATGATTCACGTTTGTTACTTTGATAATTTGTTATGTGGGTGGACCGGTGCTTGGGTACTGCCCTTCCTTGGACAAGCACCCCACTTATGATTAACCCCCTCGCAAGCATCCGCAACTACGAAAGAAGAATTAAGGTAAACCTAACCGTAGCATGAAACATATGGATCAAAATCAGCCCCTTACGAAGCAACGCATAAACTAGGGTTTAAGCTTCTATCACTCTAGCAACCCATCATCTACTTATTACTTCCTAATGCCTTCCCCTAGGCCCAAAAAATGGTGAAGTGTCATGTGGTCGATGTTCACATAACACCACTAGAGGAAAGACAACATACATCTCATCAAAATATCGAACAAATACCAAATTCACATGACTACTTATAACAGGACTTCTCCCATGTCCTCAGGAAAAAACATAACTACTCACAAATCATATTCATGTTCATAATCAGAGGGATATTAATGTGCATAAAGGATCTGAACATATAATCTTCCACCAAATAAACCAACTAGCATCAACTACAAGGAGTAATCAACACTACTACCAACCCACAGGTACCAATCTGAGGTTCTGGGACAAAGATTGGATACAAGATATGAACTAGGGTTTGAGAGGAGATGGTGCTGGTGAAGATGTTTATGGATATTGACCCCCTCCCGATGAGAGGATCGATGGTGATGATGATGGTGACGATTTCCCCCTCCTGGAGGGATGTTTCCCTGGCAGAACAACTCCGCCGGAGCCCTAGATTGGTTCCACCAAGGTTCCGCCTCGAGACGGCGGCGCTTCGCCCCGAAAGCTTCCCTCTAATTTTTTTCAGGGCAAAAGACACCTTATACCAGAAGACGGGCATCGGGGGGCTTCCAGGTGGCCCACAAGGCAGGGGGCGCGCCCTCCACCCTCGTGGACAGAGGGTGGCCCCCCTCCGGTGCTTTCTTCGCCCAATATTTTTAATATATTCCAAAACTGACTTTCGTGGTGTTTCAGGACTTTTGGAGTTGTGCAGAATAGGTCTCTAATATTTGCTCCTGTTCAAGCCCAGAATTCCAGCCGCCAGAATTCTCCCTCTTCATGTAAACCTTGTAAAATAAGAGAGAAAAGGCATAAGTATTGAGACATAATGTGTAATAACAGGCCATAATGTAATAAATATCGATATAAAAGCATGTTGCAAAATGGACGTATCAACTCCCCCAAGCTTAGGCCTCGCTTGTCCTCAAGCGGAAGCCGATATCGAAAAATATGTGCACATGTTTAGAGATAGAGGTGTCGATAAAATAAAATACGGACATGAGGGCATCATGATCATTCTTAGAATAGCAACATATATATATTGTCATATGATTTCTTATGCTGAAGTAACAATCTATTCACAATGTAAAGTATGAATTAGAAACTTCATTGAAAAAGTAGCAAACTATAATCTCAGTCATTGAAGCAATTGCAATATATCATAACATCGGAAAGAGTCAATATAAGAGTTTTTCAGCAAGTCCACATACTCAACTATCATTTAGTCTTTCACAATTGCTAACACTCACGCAATACTTATGGGTATGAAGTTATAATCTGACACAGAGAAAGATAGGGGCTTATAGTTTTGCCTCCCAACCTTTTACCTCAAGGGTAACATCAACAATAATGCTTTATGAAAACCCACATCCAACTGGATATATATATCAGGATCTTTCCAACACATAGTGCTTGCCAAAGGATAAAGTGTAAAAAGGAAAGGTGAAGTTCACCAAGACTCTTGTATAAGGTATAAGACAAGAATAAAAGATAGGCCCTTCACAGAGGGAAGCAGAGGTTGTCATGTGCTTTTATGGTTGGATGCACAAAATCTTAATGCAAAAGAACGTCACTTTATATTGCCACTTGTGATAGGGACCTTTATTATGTAGTCTGTCGCTTTTATTTCTTTCATATCACAAGCTCGTATAAAGCTTATTTTCTCCACACTAATAGATCATACATATTTAGAGAGCAATTTTTATTGCTTGCAACAATGACAACTTACTTGAAGGATCTTACTCAATCCTTAGGTAGATATGGTGGACTCTCATGGAAAAATTGGGTTTAAGGATATTTGGAAGCACAAGTAGTATCTCTACTTGGTGCAAAGAATTTGGCTAGCATGAGGGGGAAAGGCAAGCTCAACATGTTGGATGATCCATGACAATATTATTTATTTCGGATATAAGAAAACATAACCCATTACGTTGTCTTCCAGGTCCAACATCAACTTTTTAGCATATCATATTTTAATGAGTGCTCACAATCATAAAAGATGTCCAAGATAGTATATTTATATGTGAAAACCACTCTTTCTTTATTACTTCCTATTAATTGCAATGATGACCAAAACTGTGTTTGTCAACTCTCAACAACTTTTATTCATCATGCTCTTTATATGTGAAGTCATTACTCTCCATAAGATCAACATGAACTTTTTTATTTCTTTTTATTCTTTCTTTTTATTTCTTTTATTCCCTCAAGATCATAGCAAGATAACCAAGCCCTTGACTCAAGACTAATCTTTATTATATATAGCTCACGGACTCGATTACATAGATAAGGATCAACACAAAACTCAAAGCTAGATCATACTAAACTTTATTCTACTAGATCAAGATATAACCAAAAGGATCAGACTAAGAAAAACGGTAAAGATAGAAGGGTGATGGTGATACGATACTGGGGCACCTCCCCCAGGCTGGGCAGTTGCCAAGGGGAGTGCCCATATCCATGTGTTTATGTATCTTTCTTCGGAGGAAGTGATGTGATATTTTTGGCGATGATGCCCATTAGGATACGGATCTCTTCCGCGAGCTTATTGACTTGCTGCTTAAGATCCATTGTTTCCTTCCTGAGTTTACCCGCGAAGGCTAAAGCTTCTTTCACCCATGGATGTTGCATAGCTGCGGGAGAACAAGTAACACACTTTTTCATATTTTCATTAGAAAGAAATCTAGCATTGGGAGGGATGACCGAATTTGGAATTGCTGAGCTCTGGAGTTACTCCATCATAAATTTGGCTTGGAGACGAGAGGTAACTTCTTGATCTTCCTCCATGGCATCTATACTTTTCAAGTCGGCCTCCATCTCTTCCTCAGTTGGTGGCCCAAAGTGATTGGCATCGCTGTTTGCTTTTGGCCATGGTGTCGGGTGAGATACCCTGTAACACCCACGATGCGGCTATATCTCCCACGTGTCGGAGCCCGACTTAGAGGCATAACCGCACAGTAGGCATGTCGCAAGAGGGGTAATCTTTACACATCCCATGTACTGAATAAGAAGGGATAAAGAGTTGGCTTACAATCGCCACTTCACACAATACATAAATATAGCATTACATCATCCAGAATACAATCAAGGTCCGACTACAGAACCAAAATAAAGAAAGACCACCCCTATTGCTAGGTCCCCCATCGCCCCAACTGGGCTCCACTACTGATCAAAAGGAAACGAAACAACCCAACAAACACGATCTTCATCGAGCTCCCACTTGAGCTCAGCTGCGTCATCTGCACTGGTATCAACGTCACCTACAACTGGTTTTGGAAGTAATCTGTGAGTCACGGGGACTCAGCAATCTCTCACCCTTACAATCAAGACTATTTAAGCTTAATGGGTAGGAAAAGGTAGTGAGGTGGAGCTGCAGCAAGCACTAGCATATATGGTGGCTAACTTACGCAAATGAGAGCGAGAAGAGAAGAAAAGCACGGTCGATAAGCTATCATGATCAAGAAGTGATCCTAAAACTACTTACGTTCAAGCATAACACGAGACCGTGTTCTCTTCCCGGACTCTGCCGAAAAGAGACCATCACGGCTACACATGCGGTCGATTCATTTTAATTAAGTTAACTGTCAGTTCTCTACAACCGGATATTAAAAAATTCCCATCTGCCCATAACCGCGGGCATGGCTTTCGAAAGTTCAAAACCCTGCAGGGGTGTCCCAACTTATCCCATCACAAGCTCTCACGGTCAACGAAGGATATTCCTTCTCGCAGGAAGACCCGATCAGACTCGGAATCCCGATTACAAGACATTTCGGCAATGGTAGAACAAGACCAGCAAGACCGCCCGATGCGCCGACATCCTGATAGGAGGTGCACATATCTCGTTCTCAGGGCAACACCGGATGAGACATCCTACGAGAAAAACCAAACCTCCAGTTTCCCCGAGGTGGATCCGCAGTCTACCCGGTTCGGACCAGCACTTAGACAAGCACTGGCCCAGGGGGGCTTAAAATAAAGATGACCCTCGGGAGAGCGACTCCCAAGGGAAAAGTAGGTGGTGGTGAGGCAAATGGTAAAACAAAGGTTGGGCTTTGCTGGAGGAGTTTTATTCAAAGCGAACTGTCAAGGGGTCCCCATAATACCCAACCGCGTAAGGGACGCAAAATCAAGGAACATAACACCGGTATGATGGAAACTAGGGCGGCAAGAGTGGAAGAAAGCACCAGGCATAAGGCCGAGCCTTCCACCCTTTACCAAGTATATAGATGCATTAATTATAATAAGAGATATTGTGATATCCCAACATAACCATGTTCCAAAGATGGAACAAACTTCAGCTTCACCTGCAACTAGCAACGCTATAAGAGGGGCTGAGCAAAGCGGTAACATAGCCAAACAACGTTTTGCTAGGAAAGGAGGGTTAGAGGCTTGGCATGACAATATGGGAGGCATGATATAACAAGTGGTAGGTATCGCGGCATAGAAGAAGAGCGAGCAACTAGCAAGCAAAGATAGAAGTGATTTCGAGGGTATGGTTGTAACACCCCGGATGTAATTTACCATATTTGTACTCCAACTCTTGCCATTTTTGGCTCTAAGTTATGATATTCCCTCATGGTTGGGTTTTTTCTCTGTTTTGCATTTTGTTCATGTCATGCATCTCATATCATGTCAGCATGTGCATCACATTTGCATACGTGTTCGTCTCATGCATCCGAGCATTTTCCCCGTTGTCCGTTTTGCGATCCGGCGCTCTTATGTCCTCCGGCGCCCCCTTTTGTTTCTTTTCGTGAGAGGGTGTTAAGCATTCTTGTATTGTACCAAGATTTTCCAAGCGTCCTCGGTACACTACCGGTAGACGGCCTGTCAAGTTTCGTGCCATTTGGAGTCCGTTTGATACTCCAACGGTTAACCGGGGAACCGTAAAGGCCTCATGTGTGTTGCAGCCCAACACCCCTCCAAAGTGGCCCAAAACCCATCCAAACCCCCTCCATCCTCTCGATCGTTCGATCACAATCGCATGGCCTAAAACCACACTCCATTTGGACTCTCCTAGCTCGCTCTACCTATAAATATGTGCACTCCTCCGAATTTTCGGGCGAAACCCTAGCCTTCTTCCTCCCACCGCCACCGGACGCGTCCTCTGGCGCCGGAAACGTCCGCCGCCGCCTCCCTCACCCAATCCGCGCCTGCCACGTGGTGCCACCGCGCCGTCCCCGCCGCGGCCTAGGTCGGCCCCCCGGCCCGCATCGCCGCCCTCCCGCGCCCGCGGACGACCGCGCGTCTCCTCCGCCTGCCCGCACCGTCGCCGGCCTCCACCGCCGCCCTACCTCGGCGGCGCACCACCGTGTCGCCGGTCGACTCCGCCGCCGCCGTTCACCGCTCCTCCGGCCGTCGAGCTCCGCGCCACCGCACGGGAGGCCGCGCCCGTCCCACCCCGAGGCCTGGGCGCCGCCTCCTCCGCCGGATCCGTGACTCCAGCGAGCCCCCCTAGCTCAGGCCACCACGGGAGAATGCCGTCGAACCTCGAAGTACGCGCCCAAATCCAGATCCACACTAGGGTTGACCCCTGTTTTTCCTCTAAGTCTTATTTTTACATTTTCTTGCCATGTTCATCATGCCATAACTTCGTGTGTGATGCTCCGTTTTGGGCGTGCCATATATCAAAATGTTCATATGGATGTCCTCTTCATTTTGTTCCATTGCACTATGCTTGTTTGAGTCCATCTTGATGCCTAAATTGTTAATGCAAGAGTGCTATAAAATGTTAGTTCCTGTTTCTTTTCAGATTATGAGCAATTATCATTTTTGCCTTGATTATTGTGTGCTGCATATGGACTTGAGCTCTACATGTGTTTTGGGCTATGCCATGCCATCTTTACAGGGGTGTATGCCATGTATTTTTGTGATCAATTTAGTCTAGCACAAGCATGCAAAGTAGCTCTCGTGATATTGCTGATTTCAGGGAATTAGAATTTCACTAAGTCATTTCCCTGCTGTTATTTTTATGCCATGTATTCATGTTGCTACAAAGAGATCCATGTCTCTTTTGAGTATGTTTAGTAAGCATGATTTTGACATATGGTTGTGCTCTATCCATCCATGCCCCTGTTTGCATTTATGGAGTACCCTAGCATGACTCAATCGTGATATACTTTTGCTATAAAATGTTCCTGGCAGATTGTTTACATGTTAATCAATTTTGCCAAGGTTGTTGTAGTTGATCCATGCATGCTATGAGATTGTTCTTGCCATGTTTAGCTTCTTGAACATGCCCTCTTGCTTGTAGTATGCTTAGTTTGTCATGCAATGCCTTATGTTGAGTGAATCGAGCTCGCAAAGAGGCCTTTGTAACTCTGTTTTTGCCACGTATCTCAGTGTTTATCTTTTGTCAAGCATCTTGAGTAGATCACTTCCATGTGCTTTGTTGCTATGTTAGAGTGCAGTAGCTTAGTTTCTTGTGGCATTCTAGATGGCATTGTGCTGTTAATCGCAGAATTGTGCCATTCTTGTTTTGCTTGCCATTTGCAAACCGTGCATCCGATTTCCGTGATCTTTATATCGATTTCGACCGAAATCAACTCATCTTTCCAGCGGCACTCTTGGTATGCCAAGTTGAGGCCTGATTCAATATTTTCCTTCCAGAGCATGCATATGCATTGCATATCACATCCCGCATATCATGCCATGTTTTGCATCATGTTGCTTGCGCATTGCACCGTGGTTGATTGTGGTTTATTTTTCTTGTTTTCTTGCTTTGGGTAGAGCCGGGAGATGAGTTCGTGATCGAGGAACCCGTTGAGTACGCTTACGAGGATCAAGCTTATGTCAACCCGGAGAACTTTGCAAGCAAGATGACCATACCCTCGAAATCACTTCTATCTTTGCTTGCTAGTTGCTCGCTCTATTGCTATGCCGCGATACCTACCACTTTCTTTATCATGCCTCCCATATTGCCATGTCAAGCCTCTGACCCACCTTGTCCTAGCAAACCGTTGTTTGGCTATGTTACCGCTTTGCTCAGCCCCTCTTATAGCGTTGCTAGTTGCAGGTGAAGATTGGAGTTTGTTCCTTGTTGGAACATGATTACTGTTGGGATATCATTATTATATCTTGTTTTACTTTAATTCAACTATATACTTGGTAAAGGGTGGAAGGCTCGGCCTTATGCCTGGTGTTTTGTTCCACTCTTGCCGCCCTAGTTTCCGTCATACCGGTGTTATGTTCCTTGATTTTGCGTTCCTTACATGGTTGGGTTATAATGGGAACCCCTTGACAGTTCACCTTGAATAAAACTCCTCCAGCAAGGCCCGACCTTGGTTTTACCATTTTCCACCTAGGCCTTTTTCCCTTGGGTTCCGCGGACTCAAGGGTCATCTTTATTTTACCCCCCAGGCCAGTGCTCCTCTGAGTGTTGGTCCAAACTAGAGCACCGTGCAGGGCCGTCCCTTGGCAACTTGGGTTACGTTGGCTCTTGTACGCTTAGCTTATCCGGTGTGCCCTGAGAACGAGATATGTGCAGCTCCTATCGGGATTTGTCGGCACAGCGGGTGGTCATGTTGGTCTTGTTTTACCATTGTCGAGATGTCTTGTAACCGAGATTCCGAGTCTGATCGGGTCGTCCTGGGAGAAGAAATATCTTTCGTTGACCGTGAGAGCTTGTGATGGGCTAAGTTGGGACACCCCTGTAGGGTTTTGAACTTTCGAAAGCCGTGCCCGCGGTTATGGGCAGATGGGAATTTCTTAATATTCGGTTGTAGAGAAGCTGACAGTTAGCTTAATTAAAATGAATCAACAGCGTGTGTAGCCGTGATGGTCTCTTTTCGGCGGAGTCCAGGAAGAGAACACGGTCTCGTGTTATGCTTGAACGTAAGTAGTTTTAGGATCACTTCTTGATCTTTATAGCTTCTCGACCGTGCTTTGCTTCTCTTCTCTCTCTCTCATTTGCGTAAGTTAGCCACATATATACTAGTGCTTGCCGCAGCTCCACCTCACTACCTTTTCCTACCCATAAGCTTAAATAGTCTTGATTGCGAGGGTGTGAGATTGCTGAGTCCCCGGGAATCACAGATTACTTCCAAAACCAGATGCAGGTGTCGATGATGCCATTCCAGGGGATGCGACCGAACTCAAGTGGGAGTTCGACGAGGATTCAGGACGTTACTATGTTTCCTTTCCAGACGATCAGTAGTGGAGCCCAGTTGGGGCGATCGGGGATCTTATGCATTTGGGGTTGTCTTTATTTTGGTTCCGTAGTCGGACCTTGATTGTATTCTGGATGATGTAATGCTATATTTATGTATTGTGTGAAGTGGCGATTGTAAGCCAACTCTTTATCTCTTTCTTATTCAGTACATGGGATGTGTAAAGATTACCCCTCTTGCGACATGCCTACAATGCGGTTATGCCTCTAAGTGATGCTCCGACACGTGGGAGATATAGCCACATCGTGGGTGTTACAAGTTGGTAATCAGAGCCTTCCCCGACTTAGGAGCTCCCTGCTTGATCGAATCGCTGGCGTTGTTGAGTCTAGAAAAATGTTTTGAGTCTTATAGGATTATATATATCGGGGAGTATGATTCTTTTTACTCCTCAGTCCCTTCGTCGCTCTGGTGAGGCCTCCTGACGTAGAGTTTTGACTATTCTCTTCTTAAATTTCACGAAAAAAAATTTAGGATCACGCGGGTATCTTGGAATCATCCCGATGGTTTTGTGACGAGAACATTGTTCTTGGTGCCTCCTGACATTTAGGGGTTGTGGCAGTGTCCCGGGGAGTTGAGCTCCAAGGTGTTATCGTCACAATTTTATCGTTGTAGTTCTGGAATACCTGAGTTCGCCGACATCGAAAATCTCCTTTGTGAAGTTATTGGTGAGATAACCTCGATGCCACCCAGTACTGGGGCGGGAGTTCGGGAGTATTGCCATAACTCGTACAACGGATGCTTTTCAAAGGATTAGGTAAATGATTTCCGGAGGTTTCTTGGTTATGTGTTCAAGGATGGATACAGCTGGATGTAGGATTTGCTAGTTTTGGGGTGAGATATTATGCATCCCCTGTATCCCCAACACCCGATTGCATAACCAGAATGTTTCGGGAGTTTCATAGGTGGGAATTCATGTAGCTCTAGTATTTCTTCCCGCAGATATTTGGTTTGTGATTGGGTAATCCTTACCAATTATTTGCTATATCCGTACCTTGTTGTTTTATTCATCTATCTCTATCTAAGTGGCTTCTCAATTTATGGAAGTGTGATGATTTACTTTGGAATTCATTCGTTCATTCTTGTTCATATGTTAAGGCTATATGTTGCAATTTCGATCCATTGATTCAGCTTGAATATATGTCTTTCAAGATGCTAACGGATGTCAACCTCTTCAGGATGGCTCCTCCAACACGTCAGAATCCGGAACCTCCGCCACCACCTCCACCTCCGGAGGCATGGCAAGCTGTCATGGCTGCCACCAACGCCAACACGCAGATGCTTATGCAACTCTTACAAGAGCGCAACCAAGGAAATCAAGGCCATGGCATCAATCAAGCTCAGTTTGCTACCCTCAACCAGTTCCTCGCAAACTAGCCGAAGTCCTTTAGTAACTGTGTCGAGGCTACAGACGCTGATGATTGGCTTGTGGATATCTGCAAACATTTTGAGTGTAGCAACGTCAGGCCTGAGGACTTTGTCAAGTTTGCTTCGTTCCAACTCAAAGACCAAGCTGCTGAGTGGTATCAATAATACAAAGATTCCAGAGGAGGTCATGTGATTACCTGGGATGATTTCCGCCGAGACTTCAAAGCTCACCACATTACTCAAAGTGTTGTTGAGAGTAAGTGCGAGGAGTTCTGCGATCTGAAGCAAGGTAGCTTGTCTGTTTACCAATATAACATCCTGTTCCAGAGGCTCGCTCGCTTCGCCAAGCAAGATGTCCCTGGTGAGAAGAGCATGATTTATCAATTCAGAGGTGGCCTTAGAGAAGATCTGCAACTAGCTCTCATGCTTTTTGAGCCGACCAAGTATGATGAGTTCTACGACATGGCACTAAAGCAAGAAGCCGCTCAGCTCAAGTGCGATGCTTTTAAGAAGAGAGTCAGGGATGCAACTCCTTCTTCTTCTTCTTCTTCAACACAAGTGGCAGCTAAGCAGCAAAGTTCTGGTTGCCTCCTCCTCCGTTCCGTCAGCCTCATCAGCAGAAGAGTAAAGGTGGAAATGGATCTTCCCACCCACCCAACCCAGGCTATCAAAACAAAGCTTCGCCTCATGCTCCAAGGTCAAGTGCTCCGTATCACCGGCCGCTCTCAGAGGTTACGTGCAACAAGTGTCAGCAGAAGGGGCACTATGCAAACAAATGCTTCACTAGAGGCGCCTTCCGCCTCCTCCTCCTGTGAGATCTGCCAGCAACACAGTGGTCAAGCATAATCCCAAGTTTGCAAAGGTCAACATGATGAACGCAGCTCAGGCAGAGGACTCTTCAGAAGTAATCATGGGTAACCTTCATGTTAATGATATTCCTGCAAGTCATTTTTGATATTGGTGCATCGCATTGTTTCATGTCAAGATCATTTGTTTCAAAGCATGACTTTGTTTTGGAAACGTTGGGTAAACCCATGGGAGTGGTTTCTCCAGCCAAGTCTATGAGGGCTACCATGATGATCCCGAATGTTTCTATCAAGATGGGTGATTATAAATTCATGTCCTCTCCAATGGTTCTTGGTGACTCGGATATTGATCTAATTCTCGGCATGGACTGGCTTTCTAAGCACAAGGCTCAACTTGATTGTGCTGCCAGGCAGATTCAATTGACACACTCGTCTGAGGATGTGATCGTTTTTTCCGCTCGTGATGATACCATTCGACTGTTTTCTCTCAATGAGAAGGGCGAGGTGAATGTCATCTCTCAGATTCCAGTCGTTTGTGAACATCAAGACGTATTTCTAGAAGAGCTTCCAGGAATGCATCCTCACCGGCCAGTTGAATTCGTCATCGATCTTGAGCCTGGCACGAAACTTGTTTGCAAACGTCCTTACAAGCTTGGACCAGAAGAGTTGAAGGAGCTGAAGAAACAACTCGATATACAAGAGCGTATGGGTCTGATCCGACCGAGTTCTTCTCCATGGGGTTGTGGTGTTCTTTTTGTCAAGAAGAAAGATGGCACAGACCAACTTTGTGTCGACTACCGCCCATTGAACAAGAAGACCATAAAGAACAAGTACCCACTTACCAACATCAATGAGCTTTTCGAACAACTCAAAGGTGCTCAAGTATTCTCCAAGCTTGACCTCCGTATGGGCAATCATCAGATTCGCATTCGTGAACAAGACATCCCCAAGACAGCATTCAGAACAAGCTATGGTTCTTATGAATATACTGTCATGTCTTTCGGCCTTGTCAATGCTCCTCCAACATTCTCTCGCATGATGAACTTCATCTTCAACCCTTACACTAATGATTTTGTCCTGGTGTATCTCGATGACATCTTGGTCTTTTCCAAGAACAAGGAGGATCATGCCAAGCATTTGAGATTGGTGCTGGACAAACTCAGAGAACTTCAATTCTATGCGAAGTTTTCAAAGTGCGAGTTTTGGCTCGATGAGGTTCTCTACCTTGGGCATATCATCTCCGCCAAGGGCATAGCTGTTAATCCTGAGAAGGTGTCTGCAATTGTGAATTGGGAACCGCCTCAGAATGTTAAGCAGCTCCGCAGTTTCCTTGGGCTTGCAAGCTATTGTCGAAGATTCATTGAGAATTTCTCTAAGATCGCGAAGCCTCTTTACAACCTCCTCCAGAAGCATGTGAGGTATGTCTGGACGCCTGAATGTGACATTGCTTTCAACACCCTCAAATAGAAGTTAGTCATAGCTCCAGTTCTGACTCCTCCTGATGAATCCAAACCATTCGAGGTTTTCTGTGATGCTTCCCTGCAAGGTCTTGGTGCTGTGTTAATGCAAGAGAAGAAAGTTGTGGCCTATACCTCTCGATAGTTGAAGCCCAACGAAAAGAACTACCCCACTCATGACCTCGAGTTGGCGGTAGTTGTCCATGCTCTTTTAACATGGAGACATCTCTTGTTGAGAAGGAAAGTGGACATCTTCACTGATCATAAGAGCCTCAAGTACATCTTCACTCAACCTAACCTCAACCTCAGGCAAACTCGTTGGGTCGAAATGATTCAAGAGTATAATCCGAGTATTGAATATACTCCAGGCAAGGCCAATGTCATTGCTGACGCTTTGAGCAGGAAGGCTTACTGTAACAGTTTGATTCTCAAGCTCTTCCAACCGGACCTTTGTGAAATTTTTCACAAAATTAATCTCCAAGTTATTCCTCAAGGATTCCTTGCCAACCTCCAAGTCTCTCCTACTTTGGAAGATCAAATTTGTGAGGCACAACTTCTTGATGCCATGATGAAGAAGGTGAAGATTGGGATTGCCAAGAGCCAACCCAAGTACAAGTGCTATCACCTTGATGACAAAGATACTCTATTTTTCGAGGATCGAATTGTTGTTCCTAAAGGTGACCTTCGTAAAGTCATTATGAATGAGGCTCACAATTCACTCCTTTCTATTCATCTTGGAAGTACAAAGATGTGCCATGACCTTAAGCAGTCATATTGGTGGACTCGAATGAAGCAAGAAATTGCTCAGTTCGTGAATGAATGTGATGTCTACAGAAGAGTGAAAGCAGAACACCAACGGCCAGCTAGTCTCCTCCAACCTCTTGCCATTCCAGAATGGAAGTTTGACCATATTGAGATGGAATTCGTGACTGGATTTCCCAAGTCCAAGCATGGAAATGATGCTATCTTTGTTTTCATCGACAAGCTTACAAAAGTGGCTCATTTTCTTCCAATCAAAGAATCTATCACAGCAGCTCTGTTGGCAGAGCTATATACCTCCAGGATTGTCTCCTTGCACGACATTCCGTAGTTGATATCTTCAGATTGTGGAAGCATCTTTACCTCTAAGTTCTAGGACTCCTTTCAGAAGGCCATGGGCACCAACATTCGCTTCAACACAGCCTTCCATCCTCAAACCAGTGGACAAGTCAAGCGAGTCAATCAAATTCTTGAAGATATGCTTAGGGCTTGTGTCATTTCTTTCGGTATGAAGTGGGAAGATTGTCTTCCATATGTCGAGTTCTCCTACAACAACAGCTTCCAAGCGAGTTCGGGAAAGGCCCCATTCGAGATTCTCTATGGCATAAAGTGTCGTACTCCTCTTAATTGGTCAGAGACTGGTGAACGCCAACTTCTTGGCAATGACTTGATCACAGAGGCTGAAGAAATGTGCAAAGTCATTCGTGAAAATCTCAAAGCCACGCAATCACGCCAGAAGAGTTACTATGATAGCAAGCATCGTGACTTGGCTTTCGAGATCAGAGGCCATGTCTACCTCTGCGTCTCTCCAATGAAAGGTACTCGTCGCTTCGGTATCAAAGCGAAGCTTGCCCTTAGATACGTGGGTCCTTTCAAGATCATTGGCAAAAGAGGCGATCTCGCCTATCAACTTGAGCTTCCATCCAACTTTGAAAATGTGCACGACGTGTTTCACGTGTCACATCTTTGCAAGTGTTTCAAGACTCCTAACCGCACCATCAAATTCGAAGAGATTGATCTCCAAGAAGACCTGTCTTATCATGAGCATCCCGTTGCTATTCTTGAAGAAACTGAGCGCAAGACTCGCAACAAGTCTATCAAATTCCTGAAAGTGAAGTGGTCACATCATTCCGACCGAGAAGCCACCTGGGAACGCGAGGACCACCTCCGTTCCGAATATCCAGAGTTCTTTCAGTCCTAGATCTCGGGACGAGATCCTTTCGTAGTGGTGGAGTGTTGTAACACCTCGGATGTAATTTACCATATTTGTACTCCAACTCTTGCCATTTTCGGCTAAGTTATGATATTCCCTCGTGGTTGGGTTTTGCCTCCGTTTTGCATTTTGTTCATGTCATGCATCTCATATCATGTCAGCATGTGCATCACATTTCCATTCGTGTTCGTCTCATGCATTTGAGCATTTCCCCGTTGTCCATTATGCGATCTGGCGCTCCTATGTCCTCAAGCGCCCCCTTTTGTCTCTTTTCGTGAGCGGGTGTTAAACATTCTTGAATTGGACCGAGATTTGCCGAACGGTCTTGGTACACTACCGGTAGCCGCCTGTAAAGTTTCGTGCCATTTGGAGTCCGTTTGATACTCCAACGGTTAACCGGGGAACCGTAAAGGCCTGGTGTGTAGCAGCCCAACACCCCTCCAAAGTGGACCAAAACCCATCCAAACCTCCTCCATCCTCTCGGCCGTTCGATCATGATCGTGTGGCCGAAAACCGCACTCCATTTGGACTCTCCTAGCTCCCTCTACCTATAAATATGTGCACTCCTCCGAATTTTCGGGCGAAACCCTAGCCTTCTTCCTCCCGCCGCCACCGGACGCGTCCGCCGCCGCCTCCCTCGCCCAATCCACGCCTGCCACGTGGCACCATTGCGTCATCCCCGCCGCGGCCCAGGTCGGCCCCACCGGCCTGCATCGCCACCCTCCCGCGCCCGCGGGCGACCGCGCGTCTCCTCCGCCTGCCCGCGCCGTTGCCGGCCTCCGCCGCCGCCCCTACCTCACCGGCGCGCCACCGCGTCGCCGGTCGACTCTGCCGCCGCCGTTCGCCGCTCCTTCGGCCGCCGAGCTCCACGCCACCGCACGGGAGGCCGCGCCCGTCCGACCTCGAGCCCTGTGCGCCGCCTCCTCCTCTCCACGTCGCCGGATCCGCGACTCCGGCGAGCCCCCCTAGCTCCGGCCACCGCGGGAGAATGCCATCGAACCTCAAAGTCCGCGCCCAGATCTAGATCCACACTAGAGTTGACCCCTGTTTTTCCCTCTAAGTCTTTTATTTTTACATTTTCTAGCCATGTTCATCATGCCATAACTTCCTGTGAGATGCTCCGTTTTGGGCGTGCCATATATCAAAATGTTCATATGGATGTCCTCTTCATTTTGTTCCATTGCACTATGCTTGTTTCAGTCCATATTGATGCCTAAATTGTTGATGCAAGACTGCTATAAAATGTTAGTTCTTGTTTCTTATCAGATTATGAGCATTTGTCATTTTTGCCATGATTATTGTGTGTTGCATATGGACTTGAGCTCTACATATTTTTTGGGCTATGCCATGCCATCTTTACAGTGGTATATGCCATGTATTTTTTTGATCAATGTGGTGACTAGCACAAGCATGCAAAGTAGCTCTCGTGATATTGCTGATTTCAGGGACTTAGAATTTCACTAAGTCATTTCTCTGCTTTTATTTTTATGCCATGTATTCATGTTGCTACAGAGAGATCCATGTCTCTTTTGAGTATGTTCAGTGAGGATGATTTTTACATATGGTTGTGCTCTATCCATCGATATCCCTGTTTGCATTTATGGAGTACCTAGCATGACTCAATCTTGCTCTACTTTTGCTATAAAATGTTCCTGGCAGATTGTTTACATGTTAATCAGTTTTGCCAAGGTTGTTGTAGTTGATCCATGCATGCTATGAGATTGTTCTTGCCATGTTTAGCTTCTTGAACATGCCTTCTTGCTGGTAGTATGCTTAGTTTGTCATGCAATGCCTTGTGTTGAGTGATTTGAGCTCGCAAAGAGTCCTTCGTAACTCTGTTTTTGCCATGTCCAGTTTTTCTGCAAAGTCTGATTCTGTTTACGAAACTTGCTATGTTTACATGGGTGCCATCATATCTTATGATCCTTTTTGGCTTATGGTCAGTAAGGGACTTTTGTTATGTGCTTTCAGTAGATTCATGCCATGCCTTGTATTGCTATGATATGTTCCTGTAGCATGTTGTTATCTTGCTCTAAACATTGCTTCCTGATGTTAATTCCTGACTTGTTATTTTCCCGAAGTCTGTGATGCTGTTATCTTTTGCACTTTTGCCATGCTTGTTTGAACCTGCTCTTGTGTGATTTAGCCGTAGCTCGGTGTTCATATTTTGTCAAGCATCTTGAGTAGATCACTTCCATGTGCTTTGTTTCTATGTTAGAGTGCAGTAGCTTAGTTTCTTGTCGCATTCTAGATGGCATCATGCTCTTAATCGCAGAATTGTGCCATTCTTGTTTTGCTTGCCATTTGCAAATCGTGCATCCGATTCCGGTGATCTTTATATCGATTTCGACCGAAATCAACTCATCTTTCCAGCGGCACTATTGGTTTGCCAAGTTGAGGCTTGTTTCAATCTTTTCCTTCCGGAGCATGCATATGCATTGCATATCACATCCCGCATATCAAGCCATGTTTTGCATCATGTTGCTTGCGCATTGCACTGTGGTTAATTGTGGTTTATTTTGCTTGTGTTCTTGCTTTGGGTAGAGCCGGGAGACGAGTTCATGATCGAGGAACTCGTTGAGTACGCTTACGAGGATCAAGCTTACGTTAACTCGGAGAACTTTGCAGGCAAGATGACCATACCCTCGAAATCACTTCTATCTTTGCTTGCTAGTTGCTCGCTCTGTTGCTATGCCACGACACCTACCACTTTCTTTGTCATGCCTCCCATATTGCCATGTCAAGCCTCTAACCCACCTTGTCCTAGCAAACCGTTGTTTGAGTATGTTACCGCTTTGCTCAACCCCTCTTATAGCGTTGCTAGTTGCAGGTGAAGATTGGAGTTTGTTCCTTGTTGGAACATGATTACTGTTGGGATATCATTATTATATCTTGTTTTACTTTAATGCACCTATATACTTGGTAAAGGGTGGAAGGCTCGGCCTTATGCCTGGTGTTTTGTTCCACTCTTGCCGCCCTAGTTTCCTTCATATCGATGTTATGTTCCTTGATTTTGCATTCCTTACGCGGTTGGGTTATAATGGGAACCCCTTGACATTTTGCCTTGAATAAAACTCCTCCAGCAAGGCCCGACCTTGGTTTTACCATTTGCCACCTAAGACTTTTCCCTTGGGTTCCGCAGACTCAAGGGTCATCTTTATTTTACCCCCCGGGCCAGTGCTCCTCTGAGTGTTGGTCCAAACTAGAGCACCGTGCAGGGCCGTCCCTTGGCAACTTGGGTTACGTTGGCTCTTGTATGCTTAGCTTATTCGGTGTGCCCTGAGAACGAGATATGTGCAGCTCCTATCAGGATTTGTCGGCACAGCGGGTGGTCTTGCTGGTCTTGTTTTACCATTGTCGAGATGTCTTGTAACCGGGATTCCGAGTCTGATCGGGTCGTCCTGGGAGAAGAAATATCCTTCGTTGACCGTGAGAGCTTGTGATGGGCTAAGTTGGGACACCCCTGCAGGGTTTTGAACTTTCGAAAGCCGTGCCTGCGGTTATGGGCAGATGGGAATTTCTTGATATCCGGTTGTAGAGAACCTGACAGTTAGCTTAATTAAAATGAATCAACAGTGTGTGTAGCCGTGATGGTATCTTTTCGGCGGAGTCCGGGAAGAGAACACAGTCTCGTGTTATGCTTGAACTTAAGTAGTTTTAGGATCACTTCTTGATCTTTATAGCTTCTGGACCGTGCTTTTCTTCTCTTCTCGCTCTCATTTGCGTAAGTTAGCCACATATATGCTAGTGCTTGCCGCAGCTCCACCTCAATACCTTTTCCTACCCATAAGCTTAAATAGTCTTGATCGCGAGGGTGTGAGATTGCTGAGTCCCCGTGAATCACAATTACTTCCAAAACCAGATGCAGGTGTCGATGATGCCATTCCAGGGGATGCGACCGAACTCAAGTGGGAGTTCGACGAGGATTCAGGACGTTACTATGTTTCCTTTCCAGACGATCAGTAGTGGAGCCCAGTTGGGGCCATCGGGGATCTTATGCATTTGGGGTTGTCTTTATTTTGGTTCCGTAGTCGGATCTTGATTGTATTCTGGATGATGTAATGCTATATTTATGTATTGTGTGAAGTGGCGATTCTAAGCCAACTCTTTATCTCTTTCTTATTCAGTACATGGGATGTGTAAAGATTACCCCTCTTGCGACATGCCTACAATGCGGTTATGCCTCTAAGTCATGCTCCGACACGTGGGAGATATAGCCACATCGTGGGTGTTACAGTGGTCATCTTGCCTGAGATCCCGCAAGGAAGAAGAATGAGTCCATGAACAAGACAAACGGACGTAGTCGAACGAATCCTCACAAACGCAACGTTAATGGAACCAACCCAAAGAAGCAACACCGGAAAGAAGCAAACAACATAGTAAACAACCATCACATAAACATGGCATGATGCACAACCAATTATGATGCATGTCCGGTTTAAGGAAGCATGGCATGGCAAAGTGCAGCAACAACACTACAAGTTAAGTGGAGCTCAATATGCAAAGAGTTGCATATTGATGGAACACCACATTCAAGTTATTTAGTTCGATCTCCTTTATGTACCCAACAATATTAAATGTTGATTAACAAGACAAGGGGTGAAGCACAACAAAACTACCTATCTAGGCAAGTTTAAATGAGGTCGGAAACAACGAACAACAATTCCGGTAAATCCCCATATGCATATTTTAGGTTTGGTACTGATCTGCCGTAAACCAAATTTTAGAGTTGTTAAAGATGCAAAGTAAGTACATCATGTTAAACTAGGCATTTTTCTACCCCATTTACATAAAAAGTCTATTTAAATCCGAGCTACGGTCAATTAGTTATGAATTAAATCATTTTAGCATGTTATCTAAGAAAATTAAAGCAAACATCATTTTAAACATGTCAAACATGATTGAAAGTTGGATATTATTAAACTAGACAAAATTCGAAGGAACTTTCATATATAAAGTTTTTACATGTGATGCATAGTTTGTGAGATATTAAATGTATGAACATGAGGGTCTTTTTTGTAAAATTGACATATCTGGATAAATAGGAAAAAACCTAAAGAACTGGAAAAAAATTTAATGGGCCGAATCCGTCTGGCCCAACAGAGAGGAGGGATGGATTTGGTGCTCACATTGGGCCTTGGCCGGATGGTGGAGGAGAGAGGCTGGCAGGGTGCTGGGCCTTGGCTGGACGGGGGCCGCGGTCAACGCCTAGAGACGGATTGGGGATCTCCCGAACGAAATGGAGAGCGGCAGCAGCACGAACGAGGCAGGACGACGGCGGGGTTTTGGCGCGACTCCGGCGAGGTCCAAGGCGCGGGACGGCTGGAGATGAGGTCTGGGGCGGATGGAGGAAGCGGATCCGGGCGGTGGCTCGCCGGATCCATTGCGGGGACGGCCAGGACAAGCGCCAGCGATGACGAGGACTCCTGCGGCGACAGCGTCAAGCTCCTGGAGACAAAAAGGGAGCAGGGAGCTCGTGAGTCCAGGGAAGAAGAGGGGAAACGAGGCAAAGCAACGACGCCGACGGTGACCTGATGATGTACTCCAGCGAGAAGGTGCGGAGAGGCGCGGAGGCGAGGTCGGGGCTCTCAGGCGATGGGGCTAGAGCAAGGAGACGGGACGGAGAGCGTGGGCGGCACTCGGGCCCCGGATGGGCTCGGGCGGGCCCCGCACGGGCCAGAGCGGGCCGCGGTGGATGAGGGCGCTGGAGGGGCGATGTGGCCTCATCTGGTTGGCCACGGGCGGTGCGGGGTGGCCGCGCAGCCAATGGCTACGCGCCAAGTGGCAGGGACAAGGTGGCCGGCGGCGGATCCGAGGGGAAGGTCGGAGGAGGCTGGCGGCTGGTGGTTGGGGTGGCGCGGAAAACGGTGGAGGCTAGGGTTTTGACAGAAATGGAAGGGGAGGTCGTCCATTTATAGGCAGGGGCTAGGAGAGGCGGTTTAGGGGGGTTTTAGTCCTTTTTCGGACCGTTCGATCGCCATCTGGCAGTCCAAAACGGAGAGGGGTAGCAAAGGTGGGCTAGTGGGTTGTGTAGAGGGCCATGGACTTAGAGGAGAGAAGAGAAGTGCAGCCCGACAAGGTTTTCGGAGACCGAAAATGCCCGACGAAAAGACCGGCTATATTGCCGCTATAGTTATCCGTTGGGGCATCAAACGAACTCCGAATGCGATGTAACTTGGCAGACGGCCTATTGACAACATAACAACACCACATGCCAACTTTGAACCCATTCCCAAAACATTTTCCAGCCAATTATAAAATAATATTTTGGACGTGCCGCGGGCGCGTGCAAGTGTGTCTGGGTTCAGAACGTGCAACGGAAAGAACGGCGAGACCCGGACGGATGCAAGTTTCGAAAACATGCAGATGCAATGCGGATGATGAGATGGCAAGATGCAACACGCAAGCAAATGACATGGCAAAGACAGTGAATAACTGGAAGACACCTGGCGCAACGGTCTCGAGGCGTCACAACACTCCTCCACTACAGGACGATCTCGTCCCGAGATCTAGGATGGCATCGGGGGAAACGGAAGAGGAAGGGGAAAAGGTAAAACTAAGTTGCTTCTTTGACAAACGAGTGAAACCACGAACCTTGAGAGGTTGAACAAATTGAAAGACAGAATAGAACGAAGATGAACAAAGTTGAAAACCTCTGTTAGAAAAGAGGAACAAGGAACATTACTAGAACCTTGTAGGTTGGAAGGCATAAGAAAACGGTGGAATGGACAAGAAGTACATGCAATCACTCCGGTTGAAATGAGATTTTCCGGGAACAATAAAGAACAATTAAGACAACACTCCAGTTAAAAACAAGATAGAGAAGGAATAAGAATGATGTAATTTGGAGAGCACTCCGACTGCAAATGGAAGGAATTAACAAGAACTTGACAAGATGAGAGGATACTTGATCAAATCAACAACACGCTGCCTCCGAAACTATTGAAAGAATGGCACAAGGGGTAAGAAAGATTTCAGACAGCACTCCGGTTGAGAAAGGAGGTAAAACTTGATAAGATGAGAGAACTCCGGTTGAATGGATAAGCAAAGGAAAGAACATGATATTCACAATACGAGATGATGAGTGAAGAGAGCATCATCACAATGCCTCTGGATGAAATGAAAGAATGCAATGAAAAGAACAGAGAAGAAAACAACATGTTCTACCTCAAATGAATTTGAGAGAGCATCCTTAAAAAGAAGGATTGAACGGAGTTGTTGGGAAGTCAACAACGAAAAGAACGGGCTTGTTGAGGGCTTATGGAAAACATCTCAAGAATTTGAGGTGAAAACCTGCCACAAACGAAAACAATTACTTGCTTGAGAGCGACGGAGAGATGAAAACATCTTTCATCGCAAGAATAGGAGGAAACTTGGATTATTGATAAGCACCCCAATAGCAACATTCCTTAGGGAAGGTTTTAGGTGAAATATAACCCAAAATAACTCCAATGAAGAGATTGATGGATTTAAGATACCTCATTCTTGACAACATGTGAATCATGAAACATGAACTCCAATTATGAAGAATGACATAGCACCACCTCAAATGATACGGTAGAAAGAATTGCACTTCAGAATGCAAGACGAAGAAGGCTTGAACTCCTCAAACAAAACATGTGTTGGGCACCATGTTTATTTTAGAGTATATCTTGGCAGATCTTAGCTCCGAGAGAAATCTTGAAGAACAATTGAAGAATGAAAAGTATCCTTGCAAACCATCATGTTGAGCCTTCGTGAAGAACTTCGGTAATAAAAGAATGATCAAAAGGAAGTGAAGGATGAAAATAATAAGATTTGAAGCCTTGCAATAATTGGATGGAGCTTTGCGATGAGATAAAGTGGAAACTTGGAACTCCGGAAGAAAAGATAAAGCATCTCGAACCAAGAATGTGATAAGACGAATAACTCTAAAAAAAAGAAATTAGATCACTTGGACGGAACAATAATAAGAATTACGTTATGTGTATCCTTCACCAATTAAATTGATGACGAGCAAACAGATTTGGCATACTACTTATTCTCATTGAGAATGATTAAGAAGGATATAGCGCAATCTTGAGAAAAGACTTCAACGATCCACCGGTAAGATTGGAAAGAATGAATGAATTGATATGATAACGAATGAAGAGAACTCTTGAACGAACCACCGTAAGAATTGAAAATGAAAGTAGCAAAAGCAAAATTCACCGGGAAGAATTGGAAAACGAAAGATGATACTTGAGAGAATTTAGATACATGAGAACGAAGAGATCACAAGCTGATAAGAGAATACTTGAATGATGCACCGGTATGATTTGGAGAACGAGAGCTAAAAGCTGGAATGAATAATCCGAAATGATGGCCTCCGGAGAATCAAATTGAAAAGACTCCTGAATTGCTTCGGATGGGTGAAAAGAATTCTCAAAATCGAAAATAAATATGAGAGGATGGCATCAAGCTAGAATCATGAATCTTGAAGAGAATGGAGAAAGGTTTAAGAGAAACTCTTCCTCGGTCTTCAAATGTTGAGAATGACGATGAGAAACACCACCTTGAGTTGTTGAGACACTCCGGAATAATGACGAATATAAATGTTGAATCAACAATGAAAAGAATTTGAAAGATCTTGGAGAAAGACATTTGACTGATGATAAAACATTCTTACATCAAACTTTGAAATGAATTTGAGAATAACTTCGCAAAAATTAGAAGGGTCAGGTAAGATCCTGGGAAAAGACCTGTGGGTTAGGGCCTACTCAAAAGAAATACCATTGAACGATTACTTGAAAAAGAGATTGCAGCGGTTGAATAAAATGGCTTGAATGAGATAACAACCTTGAAATAGGTTGAACGGATCTTGGATGAAAAGACGAATCTCCTGAGATATCTTCAGCACTCCGAACAAATGAATAGCTTGAGGTGAATAATTAATTGGTGCACCGGAATGAGAAAGCATTTGAAACAAGGAAACGAATGTGATCAACACCGAAATATTGAATTGAACCCACCAGAGGAGAAAAGAGAACGAAGAATGATAAATTTGAAGCTCCGTTAGCATCTTCCTGAGAATCACCGGATAAAACATTGACGGAAAAAGAATGGAGAGACTTTACATCAATAAGATGGATACTTGATTAAGAAATCTGAGTCCTCGGAGAAAAAGGGTGGGAGGGCGGGAAAACAAAGGCAATTTGGGACGGATAAAACAAACAACATTGAGAAGACTTGAGTTGATCTTGCGGATGTTGAAAAAGATCGGATCCACTTGAAGAGAGACACACCGGTTCAGAAGAAATTGAGATGGCAAACTCGAAGATCAAGAAGGATTTGTATCCACATAGGAATATGAGAACACCGCTTAGGAAAGGTATGGAATCAACATTTGACATTGAAGCAACTCGAATACCACAACTCAAAACAAAACAAAGGATTGGCTTGCAGAATAAGCCGGAAACAAACATATGATAGACACCATGTCGTATCATGTGTCTGTTGGAAGGATATCCTACGATATACTTGAATTCCCACTTATAAACTCCCAAAACTTTGTGGTTATGCAATCATGTGTTGGGGATACAGGGGAAGCGTAATATCTCACCCAAAACTAGCAAATCCTACATCTAGCTGTATCCATCCTTCAACACATAACTAAGAAACATCCAGAAATCGTTTACCTCAACCTTCGAAAAGCATCCGTTATACGAGTTATGGCAATACTCCCGAACTCCCGCCCCAGTACTGGGTGGCGTCGAGGTTATCTCACCAACAACTGCATAAAAGGGATTTTCGATGTTGGCGAACTCAGGTATTCCAGAACTGCAACGATAAAATTGTGACGACAACACCTCAGAGCTCAACTCCCCGGGACACTGCCACAACCCCTAAATGTGAGGAGGCACCAAGAACAATGTTCTCGTCACAAAACCATCGGAACGATTCCAAGATACCCGCGTGATCCTAATTTTTTTCGTGAAATTTGAGAAGAGAAGCATCAAAACTCTACGTTAGGAGGCCTCACCAGAGCGACGAAGGGACTGAGGAGTAAAAAGAATCCTACTCTCCAATATATATATAATCCTAAGACTCAAAACATTTTGTTCTAGACTCAACAACATCAGCGATTCGATCAAGCAGGGGACTCCTAAGTCAGGGAAGGTTCTGATTACCAACTTGTAACACCCACGATGCGGCTATATCTCCCACGTGTCAGAGCACGACTTAGAGGCATAACCGCATAGTAGGCATGTCGCAAGAGGGGTAATCTTTATACATCCCATGTACTGAATAAGAAGGGATAAAGAGTTGGCTTACAATCGCCACTTCACCCAATACATAAATATAGCATTACATCATCCAGAATACAATCAAGGTGTGACTACGGAACCAAAATAAAGAAAGACCATCCCTATTGCTAGGTCCCCGATCACCCATACTGAGCTCCACTACTGATCGAAAGGAAACGAAACAACCCAACGAACACGATCTTCATCGAGCTCCCACTTGAGCTCAGCTGCGTCATCTGCACTGGTATCAACAGCACCTGCAACTGGTTTTGGAAGTAATCTGTGAGTCACGGGGACTCAACAATCTCTCACCCTCGCGATCAATACTATTTAAGCTTAATGGGTAGGAAAAGGTAGTGAGGTGGAACTGTAGCAAGCACTAGCATATATGGTGGCTAACTTACGCAAATGAGAGCGAGAGAGAGGCAAAGCACGGTCGATAAGCTATGATGATCAAGAAGTGATCCTAAAACTACTTACGTTCAAGCATAACACGAGACCGTGTTCTCTTGCTGGACTCCGTCGAAAAGAGACCATCACGGCTACACACGCGGTTGATTCATTTTAATTAAGTTAAGTGTCAAGTTCTGTACAACCGGATATTAACAAATTCCCATCTTCCCATAACCGCAGGCACGGCTTTCGAAAGTTCAAAACCCTGCAAGGGTGTCCCAACTTAGCCCATCACATGCTCTCACGGTCAACGAAGGATATTGCTTCTCCCAGGAAGACCCGATCAGACTTAGAATCTCGATTACAAGACATTTCGGCAATTGTAAAACAAGACCAGCAAGACTGCCCAATGCGCCGACATCCTGATAGGAGCTGCACATATCTCGTTCTCAGGGCAACACCGGATGAGACATCCTACGAGTAAAACCAAACCTCAAGTTTCCCCAAGGTGGCCCCGTAGTCTACTCGGTTCGGAGCAACACTTAGACAAGCACTGGCCCGGGGGGGCTTAAAATAAAGATGACCCTCGGGAGAGCGACTTCCAAGGGAAAAGTAGGTGGTGGTGAGGCAAATGGTAAAGCCAAGGTTGGGCCTTGCTGGAGGAGTTTTATTCAAAGCAAACTGTCAAGGGGTCCCCATAACACCCAACCGCGTAAGGAACGCAAAATCAAGGAACATAACACCGGTATGACGGAAACTAGGGCGGCAAGAGTGGAACAAAACACCAGGCATAAGGCCGAGCCATCCACCCTTTACCAAGTACATAGATGCATTAATTAAAATAAGAGATAGTGTGATATCCCAACATAACCATGTTCCAAACATGGAAAAAACTTCAGCTTCACCTACAACTAGCAAAGCTATAAGAGGGGATGAGCAAAGCGGTAACATAGCCAAACAACGGTTTGCTAGGAAAGGAGGCTGAGAGACTTGGCATGACAATATGGGAGGCATGATATAGCAAGTGGTAGGTATCGCGGCATAGCAAAAGAACGAGCAACTATCAAGCAAAGATAGAAGTGATTTCGAGGGTATGGTCATCTTGCCTGAGATCCCGCAAGGAAGAAGAACGAGTCCATGAAGAAGACAAATGGACGTAGTCGAACGAATCCTCACAAACGCGACTTTAACGGAACCAACCCGAAGAAGCAGCACCGGAAAGAAGCAAACAACATAGTAAACAACCATCACATAAACATGGCATGATGCACAACCAAGTATGATGCATGTCCGGTTTAATGAAGCATGTCATGGCAAAGTGCACCAACAACACTACAAGTTAAGTGGAGCTCAATATGCAATGAGTTGCATATTGTCGGAACACCACATTCAAGTTATTTAGTTCGATCTCGTTTATGTACCCAACAATATTAAATGTTGATTAACAAGACAAGGGGTGAAGCACAACAAAACTACCTATCTAGGAAAGTTTAAATGAGGCCGGAAACAACGGACAACAATTCTGGTAAATCCCCGTATGCATATTTTAGGTTTGCTACTGATCTGCCCTAAACCAAATTTTAGAGTTGTTAAACATGCAAAGTAAGTACACCATGTTAAACTAGGCATTTTTCTACCCCATTTACATAAAAAGTTTATTTAAATCCGAGCTACAGTTAATTAGTTATGAATTAAATCATTTTAGCATGTTATTTAAGCAAATTAAAGCAAACATCATTTTAAACATGTTAAACATGATTGAAAGTTGGATATTATTAAACTAGACAAAATTATAAGCAACTTTCATATATAAAGTTTTTACATGTGATGCATAGTTTGCGAGATATTAAATGTATGAACATGAGGGTCTTTTCTGTAAAACTGACATCTCTGGATAAATAGGAAAAAACCTCCAGAACTGAAAAAAACGTAATGGGCCGAATCCGTCTGGCCCAACAGAGAGGAGGGCTAGATTTGGTGCTCACATTGGGCCTTGGGCCAGACGGTGGAGGAGGGAGGCAGGCAGGGCGCTGGGCCTTGGCTGGGCCGCGGGGAAGGCGGGGCGCATGCGGGTAGGGGCCGCGGTCAACGCCTGGAGACGGATCAGGGATCTCCTGAACGAAATGGAGAGCGGCGGCGGCACGAACGAGGCAGGACGACGGCGGGGTTTTGACGCGACTCCAGCAAGGTCCAAGGCGCGGGACGACCGGAGATGAGGTCAGTGGCGGATGGAGCAAGCGGATCCGGGCGGCGGCTCACCGCATCCGTTGCGGGGATGGCCGGGACGAGCGCCAGCGATGACGAAGACTCCTGCGGCGACGGCGACGAGCTCCTTGAGACAAAAAGGGAGCAGGGAGCTCGTGAATCCAGGGAAGAAGAGGAGAAACGAGGCAAAGCAATGACACCGACGGTGACCTGGCGATGTACTCCAGCGAGAAGGTGCGGAGAGGCGCGGAGGCGAGGTCGGGGCTCTCAGGCGACGGGGCTGGAGCAAGGAGACAGGACGGCGAGCGTGGGTGGCGCTCGGGCCCCGGATGGGCTCGGGGGGGCCCCGCATAGGCAAGAGCGGGCCGCGATGGATGAGGGCGCTGGAGGGGCGACGTGGCCTCATCTGGTTGGCCACAGGCGGTACGGGGTGGCCGCGCAGCCAATGGCTACGCGCCAAGTGGCAGGGACGAGGTGGCCGGTGGTGGATCCGAGGGGAAGGTCAGAGGAGGCTGGCGGCTGGTGGTTGGGGCGGCGCGGAAAATGATGGAGGCTAAGGTTTTGACAGAAATGGAGGGCCATGGACTGAGAGTGGAGAAGAGAAGTGCAGCCCGGCAAAGTTTTCGGAGACCGAAAATGTCCGACGAAAAGACCGGCTATATTGCCGCTATAGTTATCCGTTGGGGCATCAAACGAACTCCGAATGCGATGGAACTTGGCAGGCGGCCTACTGACAACATAACAACACCGCATGCCAACTTTCAACCCATTCCGAGAACATTTTCCGGTCACTTATAAAATAATATTTCGGACGTGCCACGGGCGCGTGAAAGTGTGTCTGGGCTCAGGACGTGCAACGGAAAGAACGACGAGACCCGGACAGATGCAAGTTTCAAAAACATGCAGATGCAATGCGGATGATGACATGGCAAGATGCAACACTCAAGCAAATGACATGGCAAAGACAGCGAATAACTGGAAGACACCTGGCGCAACGGTCTCGGGGCGTCACATACCCGGCTCTCCTCGGCTGACTCTTGAGAAGACATCTTGATCTAATCTGCGGCAGAAACAACTCAAAACAAAAATAAAGGATTTTGTCGTGGTACGGTGGTCAAAACCTTCGGGAGATTATATAATGAATTTTTACCGACCAAAAGAAATATGTGCAAGAAAATAGAGTTCGGAGGGCACACGATGTGCCCACAAGGCAGGAGGCGCGCCCTCCACCCTCGTGGATGCCTCGTGTCCTTTTCGTACTACTTATTATTTTCCTATTTTCTTAAGTATTCCAAAACGGACAAAAATTGTTGTTAGAACTGTTTTGGAGTCGGTTTACTTGCCGTACCTCATACCTATTCCTTTTCGGAGTCTGAAACGTTTTGGAAAGTGTCCCTTATGTACTCCTCTGGGTTTATAGTGTCAATAACATTGTTGATTTTTATGGCACCGGAACGATAGACCTCCTCGATAACGTAAGGGCCTTCCCATTTAGAGAGGAGTTTTCCTGCAAAAAATCTTAAATGAGAGTTGTATAACAAAACATAATCACCTACATTAAACTTATGCTTTTGTATCCTTTTGTCATGCCATCTTTTAACTTTTTCTTTAAATAGTTTGGCATTTTCATAGGCCTGGGTTCTCCACTCATCAAGTGAGCTAATGTCAAATAGGCTCTTCTCATTGGCAAGTTTGAAATCATAATTGATCTCTTTAATGGCCCAATATGCCTTATGTTCTAGTTCCAGAGGTAATTAAGTGACATGCTTTTCCATAAATCATTTTATATGGAGACATACCCATAGGATTTCTATATGCAGTTCTATAGGCCCATAATGCATCATTAAGTTTCTTGGACCAATTCTTTCTAGATCTATTAACAGTCTTTTGCAAAATTAATTTAATCTCTCTATTACTCAGTTCTACTTGACCACTAGACCATGGGTGGTATGGAGATGCAATTCTACGATTAACATCATACTTTGCAAGCATTTTATGAAAAGTACCATGAATAAAATGAACCACCATCAGTCATTAAGTATCTAGGGACTCCAAACCTCGGAAAAATAACTTCTTTAAGCATCTTAATAGAGGTGTTATGATCAACACTACTAGTTGGAATAGCTTCTACCCACTTAGTAACGTAATCAACAGCAACTAAAATATGTGTATACCCATTAGAGGAAGGAAACGGTCCCATATGATGAAAGCCCCAAACATCAAATGGTTCAATAACAAGTGAATAGTTCATAGGCATTTCTTCACGTCTACTAATATTACCAATTCTTTGACATTCATCACAAGACAAGACAAACTTACAGGCATCTTTGAAAAGAGTAGGTCAATAAAAACCGGATTGCAATACCTTATGTGGAGTTCTATCTCCACCATGGTGTCCTCCATAAGCCTCGGAGTGACACTTGCGTAGGATATGTTCCTATTCATGCTCAGGTACACAATGTATAATAACACCATCTACTCCCTCTTTATAAAGGTGTGGGTCACCCCAGAAGTAATGTCTCAAATCATACCTCCCTCCAGAAGTAATCCCACTGTACACAATGGACATGACTTACCCACTTACTATCAGCAATAGGATAAATTATACCTCCCTCCAGAAGCTTTAGTATTTCATTTCTTACCACTTCTTTCATCTTAGGATTTAACCACCGTTGGTGATCAACAACCGGTTTAGCGTCTTTATCCAATTTTATTTTGTGCTGGCATAGAGTGGGAGTAATGCCCTTAAGATCATCAAGAGTATATCCAATTGCAACATGATGCTTCTTCCGAGTATTCAATAATTTCTCTTCTTCCTTCTCTGAAAGGTTAGCACTAATAACAACAGGATATATCTTATTTTCATCAAGATAAGCATATTTAAGAGTATCAGGTAATGGTTTAAGCTCAAACACGGGATCACCCTTGGGTGGAGGAGGATCCCCTAGGATTTCAACATGTAAATTGTTTTTCAGAATAGGGTCCTGTTTAAAGAATACTTCATCTATTTCCCTTCTTTCATTCATAAACATATCATTTTCATGGTCTAGCAAATATTGTTCTAAAGGATCATTAGGAAGCACGGCAATAGAAACAAGACCAATAATTTCATCTTTACTAGGAAATTCTTTATCATGGGGTTGTCTATGAAATTTAGCAAAATTAAAATCATGAGACATATCCCCTAAAGCAACAGTAACAATATCCTTTTCACAGTCTATCTTAGCATTAACAGTATTCGAGAAGGGTCTACCAAATATAATGGGACAAAATTCATCTTGTGGGGAAGAAAGAACAAGAAAATCAGTAGGATATTTAATTTTCCCACACAAGACTTCAACATCTCTAACAATCCCAACTAGTGAAATAGTATCTCTATTGGCAAGCTTAATAGTAACATCAATATCTTCTACCTCAGCAGGTGCAATATTATGCATATTTCTTTATATAAAGTATAAGGTATTGCACTGACACTAGCACCCATATCACATAAGCCATGATAACAGTGATCTCCTATTTTAACAGAAAAAACATGCATGCCAACAACAGGTCTATGTTTATTTTTAGTATCGGGTCTAGCAATTTTAGCAGCTTCATCACAGAAGTAAATAACATGCCCATCAATATTATCGACCAAGAGATCCTTAACCATAGAAATACTAGGTTCAACTTTAATTTGCTCAGAGAGTGTAGGTGTTCTAGCATTACTCTTACGAACTACAGTTGAAGCTTTAGCATGATCCTTTATTCTAACAGGGAAAGGTGGTTTCTCAATATAAGCGGTAGGAACAATAGGATCAACATTATAAGTGAGTCTTTTCTTCAACTTTAATTGGTTCGACTACTTTTACTTCAATGGGAGGATGATATTTAAACCACTTATCCTTAGTGAGACCAACATGAGTAGAAAATGATTCACAGAAAGAAGCTACTATCTCAGAGTCAAGTCCATATTTAGTGCTAAATTCACGAAAAGCATCGGTATCCATAAAAGATTTAACACAATCAAACTTAGGTGTTATACCTGACTCCTTACCTTCGTCGAGTTCCCAATATTTAGAGTTGCATTTAATTCTTTGCAATAAATCCCATCTGAATTCAATATTCTTCATCATGAAAGAACCAGTACAAGAAGTATCGAGCATGGAGCGATTATTGAGAGAAAGCCAAGCATAAAATTTTGAATAATAATTTCTCTTGAGAGCTCATGATTGGGGCATGAATATAAAATTGACTTAAGACTCCCCCAAGCTTGAGCGATACTTTATCCTTCGCGAGGACAAAAATTATATATATAATTATGATCACGATAAACTAGATGCATAGGATAAAACTTCTGATGAAATTCCAATTTCAGTCGGTTGTAGTTCCACTATCCAATATCATCACATAGCCTAAACCATGTCAATGCCTCTCCCTTCAAAGATAAAGGGAAGAACTTCTTCTTGATAACATCCTCGGGCATACCTGCAAGCTTAAATAATCCACAAACTTCATCCACATAGATTAGGTGCATATCGGGATGTAATGTTCCATCTCTTGTAAAAGTATTAGCAAGCAGTTTGTCTATCATACCTAAAGGAATTTCAAAGTAAACATTTTCAGTAGGTTCAGTAGGTTGAGGACCAACACTTTGCGCTACTGGTCGGGGTGAAGATACCCCGAACAAGCCCCTCAAAGGATTATTTTCCGTAGTAACAAGTGACAGTAAATTTCAGCACACTATATAAATTTTTCCTTGCCAAATTCCACCTACCAAAGGCGCTTCACTCCTCGGCAACGGCTCCAGAAAAGAGTCTTGATGACCCACAAGTATAGGGGGTCTATAGTAGTCCTTTCGATAAGTAAGAGTGTCGAACCCAATGAGGAGCAGAGGGAAATGACAAGCAGTTTTCAGTAAGGTATTCTCTACAAGCACTGAAATTATTGGCAACAGATAGTTTTGTGATATGGTAATTTGTAATGGGTAACATGTAACAAAAGTAAACAAGGTGCAGCAAGGTGGCCCAATACTTTTTTTAGCAAAGGACAAGCCTGGACAAACTCTTATATAAAGGAAAGCGCTCCCGAGGACACATGGGAATTATAGTCAAGCTAGTTTTCATCATGCTCATATAATTCGCGTTCGTTACTTTGATAATTTGTTATGTAGGTGGACCAGTGCTTGGGTACTGCCCTTCCTTGGACAAGCATTCCACTTATAATTAATCCCACACGCAAGCATCTGCAACTACGAAAGAAGAATTAAGGTAAACCTAACCATAGCATGAAACATATGGATCCAAATCAGCCCCTTATGAAGCAATGCATAAACTAGGGTTTAAGCTTTTGTCACTCTAGCAACCCATCATCTATTTATTACTTCCCAATGATTTCCCCTAGGCCCAAACAATGGTGAAGTGTCATGTAGTCGACATTCACAGAACACCACTAGAGGAAAGACAACATACATCTCATCAAAATATCGAACGAATACCAAATTCACATGACTACTTATAACAAGACTTCTCCCATGTCCTCAGGAACAAACGTAACTACTCACAAATCATATTCATGTTCATAATCAGAGGGGTATTAACGTGCATAAAGGATCTGAACATATAATCTTCCACCGACTAAACTAACTAGCATCAACTACAAGGAGTAATCAACACTACTAGCAACCCACAGGTACCAATCTGAGGTTTTGAGATAGAGATCGGATACAAGAGATGAACTAGGGTTTGAGAGGAGATGGTGCTAGTGAAGATATTGATGGAGATTGAACCCCTCCCGATGAGTGGATCGATGGTGATGATGATGGTGACGATTCCCCCTCTCGGAGGGATGTTTCCCCGACAGAACAGCTCCGCCGGAGCCCTAGATTGGTTCCGCCAAGGTCCCGCCTCGAGACGGTGGCGCTTCATCCCGAAAGCTTCCCTTTGATTTTTTCCAGGGTAAAAGCCACCTTGTACCAGAAGATGGGCATCGGGGGGCTTCCAGGTGACCCACGAGGCAGGGGGCATGCCCAAGGGGTAGGGCGCGCCCTCCATCCTCGTGGATAGTGGGTGGCCCCCTCTGGTGCTTTCTTTGCCCAATATTTTTAATACATTCCAAAACTGACTTTCGTGGAGTGTCACGACTTTTGGAGTTGTGCAGAATAGGTCTCTAATATTTGCTCCTTTTCCAGCCCAGAATTCCAGCTGCCGGCATTCTCCCTCTTCATGCAAACCTTGTAAAATAAGAGAGAAAAGGCATAAGTATTGTGACATAATGTGTAATAACATCCCATAATGCAATAAATATCAATATAAAAGCATGATGCGAAATGGACGTATCAACTGTCACTTCATGCGACTGGGTCACTTCAATCGTCACAGAAGAAATGCTCGATGACTATGTCAAAACAGGCATCCTTCCAGCAAAGAACGTCATTCACTGGCGTGTTCCAAACCTAGATGAATCTAGACCTCAGCCAAAGGAAAACGAGGTTATTGTTTTTACTGATCACAGAAACCGGGGTTTCTCACTGCCCAGGTCAAAATTCTTCACTATAAAAAAATACACTTCCGTGATGATACGTGTTTGTCACAGTAGGTCATGTTTTCTGTCATGCATGTACTTTATGACAGAATCAAGATAGTCATACATGTGCTGTCACAGAAGTGTTCCATGACATTACCAAAATTATCATCACAGAAGTGTCCACTTCCATGACGATAAATCGCGTGTCACAAAAGTGCTTTCGTCAAGGGTGACCGACACGTGGCATCCACCATAATGGAACGCCGTTCAGCTATTGGGTCCGGTTTTGGATCCGATCACTCGTTAACAACCCCGACCAATGGGGATTTTCCACGTGTAAAATCATTATTGTCTGGAGGAAACATGTATCGGCTCACCGTTGGGACAGATGTCATCCACTCATTGGACCCAAAGCGCCTATGATACGTCGACACGTGGCATGGCCCAACAGAGGTCCATTCATGTGAAAAGGCCGGCCCGTTTGACTAGGTCAAAAGGTGGCAAGCCAGCCCACGGCAAGCCTGTTAATGGCCTGTTCGCATATAGCCCATTTACAGCCCGCTAACCCAGGGCCCGTTTACGGCCTATCCGAATTAGGCCTAGTAGCTTCATCTGGGCCCTCCAATATAATTCCAGCCTATTTTAACTTCCGGCCCATGTATGGCCCATGACGTCTTTTGGCCCATATGAGGCCCTTAGTAACCCTCGGCCCATTAACGACACGTGGTGAAACTGGCCTGTAATGAACAGTGTATCACTTTATACCCATTAACGGCCCATTATTCCATTGGGCCATTTCCAGCCATGTTATCTTTCGGCCTTCTCAGGGTCCATTTATTCTTGGTCTCATTTCCAGTATTCGTTTACTTACGGCCCGTTACTGTCATTTTCTGCTTGTGGGCCAAATTCAGCCTGTGGTTACAACCGGCCTGTTTGTGGCCCGTTAATACGTTGGGTCGTTTTCATAGTGTCATCAAATACGGCCGATTAACGACGACCCATTATGGTCGGCCCATGAACGGACGATTTCAACTCTAGCCCATTTACGGCCATAATGTGGTCTGTTGTTGGCCCATGTTTGGCCAACCGATCATACGGCCCGGAGAAGGCCCATTGATGATATGACCCGTAGAAGGCCCATTGTGTCTACGGACCGTATAAGGCCCATTGTTTCTACGGCCCGTAGGATCCCCATGTTAACTATAGTAAATATGTAGCCCATGGTTATTGTGGCCTAGTTTAAAAAAATAGGTTATTGCGGCCACTAGCAAGCCACAAAAAAAGAACTACACTGACTACAAGAAAACAAATAAACAAGACAATAAGGAAATAAATTAGCAAGTAACTTACGCTAGGCTATCACGACTATTATACATATTACATCCACTGGGCATCAAAGTTCTCCACCAGTGCAAATATAGGGAACAAAGCAGCATATAAATGCCGCATGAAAACAAGTCCAGAACTGAAACCACTTCAGAAGAGCTCAAGAAACAATATCCTGGGTACCCATAATGCTGGCAAGATGCTTAGCAAGCTTATTAACTTTCTCTTGTTTGGCGCTTAAATCCTCCAGCACTTGTTGTTGCACCAGAAAGTATGCATCTGAATTCTGCAGGGACTTCCTCAGTCTTTAGGCTTCCTGTCGCATAACATCTGATCGATGTCTTTCAACTTGAAGTTGAGACTCATGAAGCCTAACTGATTCAGGCAACAAGTTCGAAGAGCTGGTGCCAGCAGTAGTAGCCAATAACTCGAACACTACATCAAGACAGGACTTTGGGGTTGTCTCAGTGTCTTCAATATAGTTTTTATCAGCTTTCTTGGAGACCAGCAGGGATGTCTCACTATCTTGAACATTACCTGCATTACTTCCTTTACCATTGCATAACGGGGTATGCTTCTCCAATATTTTATCCGCATTCTAAAAGAGAAACAAACAAACACATCACAGGTTTACAGTGTAGTATATGAAACTCATTTTGGTAAACCAGTTCACTAGTAAGGTGGATAGGATAACAACATGAAACAAACATATATCTATGTAGTATGGTCACTGTATGGTCTATATCATTCTAGTTTATGTTCCCAAATCAAGATAGATACAGTTTGAATCATATCTATTTAAGACAAAGCAGCATAGACAGAATATAAGTGTGGGAAACTACACAACAATAACAACACTTGTAATGTGCATGGCATGAGAACATAACTGTTTATTCAATAGAAACTGAAATCAACATAGAGAAAGTTACAACAGCAAACACGTTAAAGAAACAGGTTTAAAACATACCTGTTGCGCCATTAGAGTTTCAATTGCATCCTTCAAATTTGAAATTAGTTGGTATGAGTAAATACAGTGATGCAAGAGCAAAGTAGTATGAACCATAGCTACAGAACCTGACCTGAGAACACTTCTTCTTCTGCTTTAAGCGTTGACTTGGGGTTCGGAGTGGTGGTCCTCGTGCTTTGGGCACTGCATTTGCCTTACTAACTGCTCGTGTTTGGGTGCTCTGTGGTGGAGATGGTGCTATGTCAACTGGAACTGGGTTACTATCTGCTGGGGTTGGGGTTAGAAGGGGTGTAGCTGGTTCTCTGTCCAACTGGGTAGGGGTACCATCTGCATGAGTCTGGGTTATGTGTGGTGGGGCTGGTTCTTGGGCAAGTACAACCGTGGTTCTATCTCCATCAACAGGTAGCACGATCTTTTCTGAAGATCGTGTTTTTACTCCCACAGATACTACCATCACCCCCTCCAATTGAAATGGCTGATAAACAAGAAAAGTAATTGAATGTACAAACATTGTAAGATAGACAGGTGAAATGGATAGTAGGGAAGAAAATAGGGCATGAAATAATTCACATTTATGTGGTCTAACCAAACAAAATAGCAGGACATAATTTCACATATATGATGGCTAATTAAACAGGATAGCATGACACAATTTCACATGTATGATGGCTAACTAAACAGGATAGAATGACATACTTCAAAATATGATGACTATGTAAACAGGATGACATGATATAACTATACGATGTGTCTATTAAAGTGGTTGGCATGCCATAAATCACAAACACTCCGTCGATGGAAACATGATGGCATGATATAATTCACAGGTAGAATGACATAATTCAAAATATGATGACTATGTAAACATGATGCGATGATATAACTATATTATGTCTTTAGAAAATGGGTTGGCATGCCATAATTCAGATACATGATGTCTATGTAAACATCATGGCATGATATGTAACATCCCAAATTTTCAATTTGGAATGTTATACATTAGGTCATCATGCATATCATATTTTATTTTGCTTTTGGTTTTGATCCTAGAAAATCCTAAGCAACTCAAGGACCCACGGAGAGAGTTGGGGATTTCGTTATTTACATATTTGAGTTTTCTCAAAATATGTAAACAGGATCATTTGATTTTATTTATTTTATCATCAATTATTTCTATTACAAAAATATGAGAGAGGGAATAAAATGACTTTCCCAAAATATAGAAATATTGAGGATTTAATAAAAAAAATCAAATAAGATTTATTTCGGAGTTTTTCGGTATTTTTAATTGAATTTAGGAAAAATGCGCGTTTTTCAAAGTTGAAGTTTCGGCCCAGATAAATGTTCACTTTATCGGGCTTGATTCTAGAAACCTGGGAAAATTTATTTCAGGATTTTTGGAGTCCGTTTAGTATTTCTTTTTATTTTTCTTCCGAGCGTAATTATTTAAAAAAAACGAAACCGACTATGGGCCGTACCCGAGCGGGACTCCGTCCGGGGGCGCCTTTATATAGCGAAGCGCCCGAGCCCCAGGCCCATAGCCGCGCCTACGCCGAAACCCAAGCCCGCCGCCGCCGCCGCCGACTCGCCGGAGTTGCACGCCGCCCGAGGTTCGCCGCCGCCTCGACTTCCGTGCCGTAAAAAAATCTATTCGTCGTTTTTCTTTTTCGTCGGATTTTCCGCGGTTATTTTCTGATCGCGATCTCTGATCCAATTTTCGTTTTAGTATAACTTTTCGCTCGTTTATCGGAATCAGGCGATTCAAGCGCCTGGAGTTTCGTCTCGAAACCTTCTTTCCGAATAATCAACTTAAACATGTTTTTACTACTCTAAAATTTGCCCTAGATCCAGATTACTAGAACGAAGTTGTTTTCTTTCGCCGTTTGACTTCTTTTGCTTCGTTCGATTTGATTCTTTTTGCAAACCAGGGTTCTTAAGTTGAACTTTCTAGTTAGATCTTCTATTTGAGTTTTACCTGTGCATTAGATGAGTACTTATTGTATGCTTGTTGTTTGTCTGCGATAGAATACCCGGAGTGCGCCGCCTGTTACTTCGAATCTCTAGGTTTCGCGGATCATCAGCAAGGCAAGTAACACTTTGATCATACCTTTTCTACAACCCAGTTTTATTGCATTAGATCCATCCTCACACATTGCATGATTAGGATCTAATTAAATTGTGGGATGGGAAGTAGATGAGGTAGTACCTATTACCTGTTTATTATCAAACCTTTGGGAGTTAGTTCTGCGTTTGCTTTATGCCATGCTATGCTAGTAGACGTGGATTGGGTGAGTGATATCCATGACAAATGTGAGATTGTTAATTAATGGTTTATCTAAGGTGGCAACCTAACACACATCTGGGTGGATTGAGGCACCTGGGTATTCCAGGACTTGCCTGTTTTTATTTTGGACCGCCACCCAGGCTCAAAGGGATCATGAGATTATTCATACTAGAAACTTCCGTGTGCAGCCACAAGCCATTATGGGCTCTGGCATAGTTGAGTAAGTCGTGCGAACTCTTACAGGGTAGGCTAGCAGATGTAGGGGAAAGTAGGTGTACCGGTCTATCCATCGTAAGGTGCTAGCACTTCTGAAAGACTGTGTCTCGGTCATCCGTTTCTCAAACACCATGTAGTGCGAGAAATCCAACGGAGGCGATCAAGTCTTGTGGGGAAAAGTGCACAAACCTCTGCAGAGTGTATAAACTAATCATGATTAGCCGTGACCCCGGTTATGGACATCTTGAGTATCTAGTACCTGGATTATCAAGTGAATCTCAACATGTTACTCTAAAGTAAATTTTGTTGGGTTTAATGATGTTACTTAATTGGGATTGAGAATGCTGTCAACCATTCTCAATGTTTAACAACCACCATGATAGTAATTAATTTTATTTATTTGAAGTAGGGAAAAATTGGCTTTACGCAAAAACTGTAACCATAGAGCTTTCCACCAGCCAATTATGCATATAGTATAGCTGTTGCATTCCATTACTCTCTATGTGTTACCTTGCCAGCATATTCCATGTGCTGACCCGTTTTCGGGCTGCAACGTTAATGTTGCAGACTTTTCAGACGACGATTAAGGAGTTTTAGGTCGTGGTTCTATACTCAGTGATGCCGATGGAGTTGATGGACTCACTTATCTTCCAAGCCTTCTGCTGTTATCAATATTAGATGGCCTTAAGCCATATTTATTGTAATAAGTTCTCTTTGGAGACACTCGATGTAATATGTGTGTGATTGCTACTCTGCTATAAATCCTCCGAGTACTGTGTGGTGTCAGCATTACTGATCCAGGGATGACACCGGAGCACAGAGATCAGACTGTTTGAGGTCTGGTCGCTACAGAGATGGTATCAGAGCACACGCTGACTGTAGGACACGACCACTAAGCTAAAGACCTAGATCACTCTCTTCTCTTCTGACTTCTCATCTTTTCTACTCTTTAGGATGGCGGATGCAAGGAACAAGTTCACACAACCAGATGAAGATACACCCTTTGGACGCCACTTGAAGGAAATCACTAGATACCTGAACATAGGAATACCAAGCTTCACGGGAACCTACAACGCCACTTTACCTGAAGAAGAGCGTTGGATGATTCAAGTTCAAGTTCCAGGAAGGACGTTCATGCCAGTCACTGAGCCCATAGAGTTTTCTTTTGATGCACCAACTTGGAGTCTAGGAAAGAGTATGGCAGCTCACATCTCCATGGGACGCATTGGAGAAGTCTACCGCAAGGATCTCAAGAATACTATCTACCAGATTTGTGGGCGCCGAGATGAACACTGGGAGATGATCAGCACCAGGAAAGATAGATCAATTGCAGCTTTTATTCAGGAGTTAAATCAGCACATTCGACGACAGGAGAATCAGATGTGCGCCGACATGATAGATCTGAAGAAGGCTAAGACTAGAATCAAGGAACTGGAGGAAGAACTCAAGGTTACACGTGAAGATTATGAACAAGAAATTGAAGTATTGGTGGAGAAGAATGACGATCTGATCAAGAAGATTGGCATATTTATGGGAGGCCCGACACCAGTAGATGAAGACAAAGAACCCAAGGAGATTAGCCCGGAAGACTACATCATCATCGACGGCACCGACTCGGAAGCAGATAGTAGCGATAAGGACTATGATGATGAAGCAGGAGCAAATATCATGGAGTCTACAACCGTAGAATATTTCTAGTAGACCACCTCATCAGTAGTAGTAGTCCACCATGTAAATTTAGTAGTCCGAGCACTCTTGTGATAGCTAGATCGATTGAATGCCTTTGTTTGATTGAATGAAGTGAATTGTTTGCTTTTGCCTCATGTGCATATGGGTAGTGTTTTCTCTTTAGACCCCCTCTATTCTTATATCTCATCTTTTCTAAACCCTCAGATGCCTCCGAGACGTGACCCCGGATTTGCCTTTCCGCCGGAGCTCACCCAGTTGATCCAGCAGCAGAACACCCTGATGCAGTTGCTAGTTCAGAATCAGAATCAGGGGAACAACAACAACAACCCACCACCACCACCACCTGTTAACCACTTAGCCCGTTTTCTTAGGCTGAATCCGCCGGTGTTTTCCAGTAGCACCGAGCCGATAGTGGCAGATGATTGGCTCCGCAAGATAGCTAGGGAGTTGACCACAGCAGGATGCACAAATGCGGAGAAGGTGAAGTTTGCCGCACATCAGTTAGAAGGACCCGCAGCATCCTGGTGGGAGAATTTCACAGCCACCTTCCCAGTCAACACTGTCACATGGGACCAGTTTCAGCAGGCTTTTCATACTGCCCATGTTTCAGCGGGAGCAATGGCCATGAAGAAGTGTGAGTTTCGTAAATTGCGCCAAGGAGGATGGACAGTTGGCCAGTATGTGGAGGAGTTTAGTAAACTAGCACGTTATGCCCCAGATGACGTTGCTACGGATGCAGCTAAGCAGGAGAAGTTCCTGGAAGGACTGAATGATGAGTTGAGTATGCAGTTGATGGTAGCCACCTTCAACAACTACCAGGAGTTGGTAGATCGTGCTCTTATGATTGAAGGGAAGAAGCAGCAAATTGAGAACCGCAAGAGGAAGTATGGACAAGGAAAGTATAATTCAGGAGCTCAGCAGACGCCACGTTTTACCCCTAGACCGGGAGGACATTTTCAGCATACCCATGGAGTAGGTAGCTCGCATAATCACAATGGCAGCAAGAATGGTAATGGGAATGGAGGAAGCAATGGACAGAACCGCAACACCCCATCAACCCCAGCCAACAGAGATCTGAGTCAAGTCACCTGTTTCAAGTGTTCCAAGACCGGACATTATGCCAATGAATGCCCTGAAGGCCAAAACGGCAATGGAAGCTCTGGAAAGAAACCGAACCCTTTCAACAGGGGACAGGTGAACCACGTTAATGTGGAGGAGGTTGAAGCTCAGTCCGATGCAGTAATAGGTAAGTTTTTGGTTAAGACATTTACTACACTCATTCTTTTTGATACTGGTGCATCGCATTCATACATATCAAGGGGATTTGTGGAAAAGTATAGCCTGCCCACTAGGGTTCTCAAAACACCTATGCTAGTAAGCTCACCAGGAGCAGAGTACATGGCCAGTCAAGGATGTTTTCAAGTGCCATTAGGTATAGGAAGGCATGTTTTCCCAACGGATTTAATTATTTTGGAATTCCAAGGTCTGGATGTGATTCTTGGTATGGATTGGCTGTCGATGTATGGAGGAAACATCGATTGCGCCAGTAAGACAATTTTGCTCACAACGCCAGAAGGAAGAAGGATCAAGTATGTATCCCGACATGCGCCAAATAGGACACAAGTAAATTCCTTATCAGGAGTTGTGCAGGAGGAAGTACCAGTGGTAAAGGATTTTCCTGATGTATTTCCCGAAGAGTTGCCAGGCATGCCACCGGATAGAGATATTGAGTTTTTGATTGAACTTTTGCCAGGCACTGGGCCAATATCGAAGCGACCATATAGGATGCCCGCAAAAGATTTGGTGGAAATTAAGAAGCAGATTAAGGAGTTACTGGATAAAGGTTACATTCGCCCAAGTTCTTCGCCTTGGGGATCACCAGTACTTCTAGTAGAGAAGAAGGATGGATCGTTAAGGATGGTTGTTGACTATCGAGGATTGAATGAAGTAACAATCAAGAACAAGTACCCGCTACCAATGATCAATGATCTGTTTGATCGATTGCAAGGAGCTAAAGTGTTTTCCAAGATCGATTTGCGATCAGGGTACCATCAGTTGAAGATTCGAGAGCAGGACATACCTAAGACAGCTTTTACCACCAGGTATGGGATGTATGAGTATACCGTTATGTCATTTGGTCTGACTAACGCGCCTGCCTATTTTATGAACATGATGAACAAAGTGTTTATGGAGTTTTTGGATAAGTTCGTCGTAGTGTTCATTGAAGACATCCTGGTATATTCGAAGAATGAAGAGGAGCATAAGGAGCATTTGCGTTTGGTACTTGGTAAGCTCAGAGAACACCAATTATATGCCAAGTTCAGCAAATGTGAGTTTTGGTTGAAGGAAGTAGGATTCCTCGGACACGTTATATCTGGAGAAGGTATAGCAGTAGATCCCGCTAAAGTTGAAACCGTGACCAAGTGGGAAGCCCCAACAACAGTTGGAGAGATCCGGAGTTTTCTTGGACTCGCAGGATACTACCGGAGGTTTATTGAGAATTTCTCAAAGATTGCGAAGCCTATGACGGAGTTGTTGAAGAAGGATACTAAGTTCAAATGGACTGAGGAGTGTGAGGCAAGTTTTCAGGAATTGAAGAACCGTTTGGTTACCTCACCAGTGTTGATTTTGCCAGATCAGACCAAGGATTATGAGGTGTATTGCGACGCTTCACGTCGAGGACTTGGAGCAGTGCTTATGCAGGAAGGGAGAGTTGTTTCGTATGCTTCACGACAACTGAAGCCTCACGAATTGAATTATGCCACGCATGATTTGGAGTTAGCAGCTGTAGTGCATGCCTTGAAGACATGGAGACATTTCCTCATTGGAAACCATTGTGAGGTGTACACGGATCACAAGAGTTTGAAGCACATTTTCACGCAGAAGGAGTTGAACCTCAGACAAAGGAGATGGTTGGAGCTCATCAAGGATTATGATATGAGATTGCATTATCATCCTGGGAAGGCTAATGTAGTAGCTGATGCATTAAGCCGTAAGAGTCATGTCAATACACTAATGACGGGAGAAATACCCAAGGAGTTAGCAGAAAATCTTTGTGAACTATTTTTGGAAATAGTTCCGAGAGGCTATGTAGCAGCATTGGAAATTCAGTCAACTTTGATGGACAAAATCAGGGAAGCTTAGAAATTTGACAAGGAGATTGCTTCTATAAAAGAGAAAATGAGCCAAGGAAAATCTAAAGGATTTCGTGAGGATGAGCACGACACCCTATGGTTTGAAGACCGTGTTTATGTACCCAATGACCCGGAGATCAGAAAGTTGATTCTGCAAGAGGCACATGATTCACCGTATTCGATTCACCCAGGAAATACCAAGATGTATTTGGATTTGAAGAATATTTTCTGGTGGACCGGAATGAAGAAGGATATTGCGGAGTATGTAGCAGTTTGTGACGTATGTCAGAGAGTAAAGGCAGAGCATCAGAAGCCAGCAGGATTGTTGCAACCATTGCCGATACCCGAATGGAAGTGGGATAAGCTAGGCATGGATTTTATCTCGAGATTACCAAGGACTCGTTCAAGCTATGACTCGATTTGGGTTGTAGTCGATCGATTGACGAAGGTAGCACATTTCATCCCAGTAAAGACCACTTACACCAGTGCTAAGTTGGCAAAGATATACATGACCAGGATCGTATGTTTGCATGGAGTTCCGAGGAGTATCGTATCAGATAGAGGAACCCAGTTTACCTCAAAGTTCTGGAAGCAGTTGCATGAGACTTTGGGTACTAGGCTAGAATTTAGTACAGCTTTTCATCCGCAGACAGATGGACAGACCGAGAGAGTCAATCAGATTTTGGAGGATATGCTGAGAGCTTGTGCGCTAGATTATGGATCTAGTTGGGACGATAATTTGCCATATGCAGAGTTCTCTTACAACAACAGTTACCAAACCAGTTTGAAGATGGCACCTTTCGAAGCTCTGTACGGAAGTAGGTGCAGGACACCGTTGTCGTGGGACGAAGTTGGAGACCGTCAGTTGTTTGGACCAGATCTGATTAAGGAGTCTGAACATAAGGTGAAGTTGATTCGCTATAGGCTGAAGGTAGCCCAGTCCAGATAGAAGAGCTATGCAGATTCTAAACGCAAAGAGATAGTTTACGAAGTCGGAGACAGAGCTTATCTTCGAGTATCCCCACTTTGAGGGATTAAGCGCTTTGGAGTTAAGGGGAAGTTAGCGCCACGATTTGTAGGACCATATCGAGTTTTGGAGCGTATGGGAGAAGTGGCCTACAAGTTGGAATTGCCAGAAGGATTGACAGGAGTTCATGATGTGTTCCACGTTTCTCAGTTGAAGAAGTGTCTCGCGGAGATGACTGACATACCTTTGAGAGACACAGTGCCATTAGAAGCAATTCAGTTGGATAACGATTTGACCTATGAGGAGAAACCAGTCAAGATTCTTGAGTTTGCCAGCCGAGTTACTCGCAGCAAGGTTATCAAGTTTTGCAAAGTTCAGTGGAGCCACCACACGGAGGATGAAGCCACCTGGGAGCGAGAGGAAGATTTGCTCAAAGACCACCCTCACCTATTTTCTAGCCAACCCGAATCTCGAGGGCGAGATTCATCTTAAGGGGGGTAGGTTTGTAACATCCCAAATTTTCAATTTGGAATGTTATACATTAGGTCATCATGCATATCATATTTTATTTTGCTTTTGGTTTTGATCCTAGAAAATCCTAAGCAACTCAAGGACCCACTAAGAGAGTTGGGGATTTCGTTATTTACATATTTGAGTTTTCTCAAATTATGTAAACAGGATCATTTGATTTTATTTATTTTATCATCAATTATTTCTATTACAAAAATATGAGAGAGGGAATAAAATGACTTTCCCAAAATATAGAAATATTGAGGATTTAATAAAAAAATCAAATAAGATTTATTTCGGAGCTTTTTGGTATTTTTAATTGAATTTAGGAAAAATGTGCGTTTTTCAAATTGAAGTTTGGGCCCAGATAAATGTTCACTTTATCGGGCTTGATTTTAGAAACCCAGGAAAATTTATTTCAGGATTTTTGGAGTCCGTTTAGTATTTCTTTTTATTTTTCTTCCGAGCGTAATTATTTAAAAAAAACGAAACCGACTATGGACCGTACCCGAGCGGGACTCTGCCCGGGGGCGCCTTTATATAGCGAAGCTCCCGAGCCCCAGGCCCATAGCCGCGCCTGCGCCGAAACCCTAGCCCATAGCCGCCGCCGCTGCCGTCGCCGCCGCCGTCGCCGGACCCGCCGCCGACTCGCCGGAGTTGCACGCCGCCCGAGGTTCGCCGCCGCCTCGACTTCCGTGCCGTAAAAAAAATTCTGTTCGTCGTTTTTCTTTTTCGTCGGATTTTCCGCGGTTATTTTTTCATCGCGATCTCTGATCCGATTTTCGTTTTAGTATAACTTTTCGCTCGTTTATCGGAATCAGGCGATTCAAGCACCTGGAGTTTCGTCTCGAAACCCTCTTTCTGAATAATCAACTTAAACATGTTTTTGCTACTGTAAAATTTGCCCTAGATCAAGATTACTAGAACGAAGTTGTTTTCTTTCGCCATTTGACTTCTTTTGCTTCGTTCGATTTGATTCTTTTTGCAAACCAGGGTTCTTAAGTTGAACTTTCTGGTTAGATCTTCTATTTGAGTTTTACCTGTGCATTAGATGAGTACTTATTGTATGCTTGTTGTTTGTCTGCGATAGAATACCCGGAGTGCGCCGCCTGTTACTTCGAATCTCTAGGTTTCGCGGATCATCAGCAAGGCAAGTAACACTTTGATCATACCTTTTCTACAACCCAATTTTATTGCATTAGATCCATCCTCACACATTGCATGATTAGGATCTAATTAAATTGTGGGATGGGAAGTAGATGAGGTAGTACCTATTACCTGTTTATTATCAAACCTTTGGGAGTTACTTCTGCGTTTGCTTTACGCCATGCTATGCTAGTAGACGTGGATTGGGTGAGTGATATCCATGACAGATGTGAGATTGTTAATTAATGGTTTTTCTAAGGTGGCAACCTAACACACATCTGGGTCGATTGAGGCACCTGGGTATTCGAGGACTTGCCTGTTTTTATTTTGGACCGCCACCCAGGCTCAAAGGGATCATGAGATTATTCATACTAGAAACTTCCGTGTGCAGCCACAAGCCATTATGGGCTCTGGCATAGTTGAGTAAGTCGTGCGAACTCTTACAGGGTAGGCTAGCAGATGTAGGGGAAAGTAGGTGTACCGGTCTATCCATCGTCAGGTGCTAGCGCTTCTGAAAGACTGTGTCTCGGTCATCCGTTTCTCAAACACCATGTAGTGCGAGAAATCCAACGGAGGCGATCGAGTCTTGTGGGGAAAAGTGCGCAAACTTCTGCAGAGTGTATAAACTAATCATGATTAGCCGTGTCCCTGGTTATGGACATCTTGAGTATCTAGTACCTGGATTATCATGTGAATCTCAACATGTTACTCTAAAGTTAATTTTGTTGGGTTTTAATGATGTTACCTTAATTGGGATTGAGAATGCTGTCAACCATTCTCAATGTTTAACAACCACCATGATAGTAATTAATTTTATTCCTTTGAAGTAGGGAAAAATTGGCTTTACGCAAAAACTGTAACCATAGAGCTTTCCACCAGCCAATTATGCATATAGTATAGCTGTTGCATTCCATTACTCTCTATGTGTTACCTTGCCAGCATATTCCATGTGCTAACCCATTTTCGGGCTGCAACGTTAATGTTGCAGACTTTTCAGACGATGATTAAGGAGTTTTTAGGTTGTGGTTCTATACTCAGTGATGCCGTTGGAGTTGATGGACTCACTTACCTTCCAAGCCTTCCGTTGTTATCGTTATTAGATGGCCTTAAGCCATATTTATTGTAATAAGCTCTCTTTTGAGACACTCGATGTAATAAGTGTGTGATTGCTACTCTACTATAAATCCTCCGAGTACTGTGTGGTGTCAGCATTACTGATCCAGGGATGACACCGGAGCACAGAGATCAGACTGTTTGAGGTCTGGTCGCTACATGATATGATTCAAATATATGATTTATATACTAAGGAAGTGAGAAGAGGGCAATCGCATATATGATGTGTCTACTAAGGAGATGGTATTCAATATCGTGTATATGATGAAAAAACTAAGCATTGCAATACAACATATGCATGATATGAGTAATATAACCCTGCCAAGTTTGAGCATACACCTCAAGGGGATAATAGGACTGGTCATCTGCCTCTGAATCCTCATTTGAAGAGCTATCTGTAACCAGCAAGATATCTGCTTCAATAGGTAGCATTGTCTGCTCTGAAGACCTTGTTTTCACTCCAAATTTATCCATCACCAATTCAAATGGCTGATGCACAGGAAGAGCAGTTGAATATACAAACATTGTCGACAAAAGCAATGAGAAATACAAAAAAAGGACGACATGATATAATTCACATATATGACACTTGGCTAAACAGCATGGCATTGCATAATTCACATATATAATGCCTTGCAACAAGATAGCATTGCATAATTCACATATATAATGTCTTGCAACAAGATGGCATTGCATAATTCACATATATGGTAATTAGACACTAAACAGGTGGCATTCACACAAAGCATGTCTAAACTAAGCAAATGACATAGCAATGCAAGATACCATACACACGATATGAGCAACATAACCCTGCCAAGTTAGAGCATGCACCTCGGGGGGGGGAATAGGACTGGTCATCTGTCTCTGAATCCTCCTCTGAGGAGCTATCTGTAACCAGCAAGACATGCGCTTCGTCATATAGTATTGTCTGCTCTGAAGACCTTGTTTCCACTCCAGAGTTTTCCATGACCGTGCCAAATGGCTGATGCGCAGGAAGAGTAATTGAATGTACTAAAATTGTTGACAATTTTAACATGTAATAAAAAAATGATGTCATGATATAATTCACATATAAGATGACTGGCTAACTAGGGTGGCATTGCAAAATTCACATATATGATGCCTGGATAAACAAGATGGCATTGCATGATTCACATATACGATAAAGAAACTAAACAGATGGCATTGACACAAAGCATGTCTAAACTAAGCAGATGACATATTTGATGTATACAGTAAGCAATGCAAGGCACCGTATGCATGATACTACCAACATCAGCATGCCAAGTTAGAGCGAAGACCTCATGGGGTAAATAGGAGTGGTCTTCTGCTTCTGAATCCCCCTCAGAACAGTTATCTTGCTCTTGATTACAATTCGAAATGGGTGGAGGGGCCTGCCTTTGCGCCCACCATGGAGTGACGTATGCATGAAATTTTATTACCATGCAAGGCTCGTCTCTTTTGCTCTACATGTTCAGTTCCATTGTGTACAATAACTGACATGCATAGGAATAAAACATAGTGAGATTATGTAAGGAGTGCATGCACAAATCCAGAGTGATGGTAGCAAACTGTGGATAGACCCAAAACCAATGATAGTAGGCATATAATAGCTTTAGTTAAAAAAAATACAGATAATGGCTCCTTTAATGTTTGTTTGCACCCAACATGAAACTCATAGTAGACACCCAAGATTAACCAGATAGTAGACAGATAGTACTGATTGCCACCCCAATATGTACCCCACAACCATTTAAAAACTCAAGTTTCAGCATAAGTTTGGACCTGACTCGGAGTCTAATAGGTGAACACGACGATAAAGTAGCATGCCATCATATTGAGCGATGTATAACGTAAGCATACACGGAAGAGTGCAACCTCTCTTGTGGACCAGTGTAGTCCTCAAGGTCATCTGCTCAGTTGATGATGGTAATGTAGTTGTCATGGCTGCCGGCGGCGGGGAAGAAGATCTGAGGCGGAGAAAGATAGTCTGGAGAGCGTATCCCTGCTGTGGTGAACCCTTCCGTTGTTAGAGCAGCTGAGCTGGGGTGGAACACAACACTGCAGGAGCAGGACAAACCACACAAGGTTTTCTTTGACACATATTTGTAACAGAAGTAATTGTGTAAGGTCTTGTTTGAATTTGAGGATTCTAATGATGCAGGGATAGGAAATAGACAGGAATAGGATAGGAATGCACATGCAAAATAGAGAATTTAAAAACAAAGGATTTCTGCCAATCTGGGTGTTTGGTTCACAAGAATTGGAAGAACACATGATGCAAAGAAGCATGGTGAGATTAAGTCAAACCACAAGAAAATGTACGGTTATAATGCTATTATGCTACTATCTCTTAGTCTTGTGCTTCATGAATAGGAATTTGAAAAGGAGGACAAGTGGAAATTAAAATTCCTACGGTTTTTCTTTCAAGGCGACACTAAAGGAACAAATCCTATAGTTTTCCTTTGCTCCATTCCTTTGCACCAAATTCATGAAAAGTAGTACCATATGAAACGTTTCAATTCCTATGTTTTTCATTCAGTTTTCCTTTCAAGCACTGGTGATTCTAGTAGGCAGGCTTGAGCATGGAAAAGCCTACACTGAAAAAATGTTTTTGTGCTACTTCTATTACTTTGGACCCAGGCCACTGCCCTACTAGCTCAGCTCCCAGGGCCATCGACAAATGCACAGCTGAAACACGCAGAGATAAATAATGATGGCGTTCAAGAGAGTCCATCACGGATAGCTAAGTTGCCTGGTACCTCACTGCTTGTCATATAGTAGGATAAAATAATCGTATTTCCCGTTACTCCGTGTGGTCAGTGGACAATATATATAACATGTAGAGTAAAAAAGAGATGCAACAAGTGTACAACCTCTTTGGAGAAGCCATGTCGATCTCAGCGTGATTGGGTTGGCCGGTGATGATGCTCTAGCTGACTTGGCTGTCAGAGGAGGGGAATAAGATCTTAGGCGTCTGGCGATGGAGCCCTAGGTACTGCTTTGCTGTGATGGAGGGTTTCGTCGTTGAAGCAGCTCCGATGAGTTGTACGACGCAGAGGCTGAAGCAGGACAAGAGAGACAACATTAACCTGAGTGGAATTCTAATAGCATCTCCAATAGATGACGTAAATTACATAACCACAAAGTGCTAGATGTAAAATACATCAGCCGCTCATCTCTGAACTTAACTGTCAAAACTGAATTTAACTATAGAAACTGAACTTAACTGTCGAAACTGAATTTTGCTGTCGAAACTGAATTTTGCTGTCAAAACTGAATTTTACTGTCGAAACTGAACGCACTAGAGGTGAGGCTACACGTTAGTCGACTGACTTTTTCATCTCTGGTCAGTCGATTTTGCAGCCGTTGGATACGAAATCAAGGGCCTGCAGTTCATCTTCAACCTCCCACCCCCTGAGCCTCCAGCCACCACGGGCCAAACAGTCCCCCCGCCTCCCGCGACCGGCGGTGCGCTGCCCCGCCCGCCCCGAAGACACTCCCCACCGCTGGTCCGCCGCCGCCCCGGCCATTCCTCTAGGCCTCCTCGTGCCGAGCTTTTTCTCCGGCGATCCCCACGCCACCGCCCCACCACCGCCGGTGACCACCGCCCCCACCCTGAACCCTAAGATAGATAGTGAGGTACCTCTCTGGCGAGCCCCCCTCCCTGCTGCGACTGGTTCTTCCTTAACTCCGGCGAGCCCCCCCCTAAAAATTGACTGACCCAAAAGTCGATTCAGTCGACTGAAGTGTAGCTAAATCGGAGCAGCATCGTAAGCAAGAGCAAGAGCGAGAGCAACATCGCGAGCAAGAGCAAGAGCAAGAGCATGCAAGGAAGGGGACCGAGAGCAAGAGTAGAGCAGCAGTGCCAGCGAGAGATAAAGCAGCAACAGATCCTACTGATGCGGACGTCGCCGCCGAGGGAGCGATGCCATGGAGAAAGTGGCCGGCAACGCCGCCGTGGATGGAGGCGCACCGTGTCGGCTCAGGACCGAGCGCCAGCAGCACTATGAGATTGAATCAAGAAGAAAATGTTGCGATTAGTGTACAACCTCTTTGGTGGCGCCGATTAGGCCGCAGCTTCATCCGAGGACACGGTGATGATGATGCTCTTCCGGTGGTGCAGGTGAAGACGGCGGTGTGGGAATGGAGGTGGCAAGAAATACGAGGGGGGCATCGGGGTAGCTCCTTGGAGGTGGAGGACGGGGTGGCTGAACCGGCGGGACGACCAGATCAACGACGGATCCTCATCCGGTACGGTGGATGAGGGACGTCGAGGTGTTGTTGTGCACGACGTCGTCGGGGAAGAGGCTCCGGCTGGGTGGCGGACGGAGCTGGGTGTGGGGCTTTGCTGGTTTTCCCGGCCTTGGTGTATGAATGGGTGGACGGATGGGATGGGAGTGGGGAACCATGGCTTAAGGACGCTCTTGTCCTAAATGTGGGGTAAGTTACAAAAGTACCCCCACCGATTTGAGGCGGTTCTTTTGGTTCAGGGGTATCATGGGCATTTCGCGTGTCGGGAATTCACAGGAGGTGGGAGTTTTCGCGCGCGTTGTAATTTTGGAATAGCAAGGCGCGGGTTGAGATGTAGGGTGTTGTTGGAGCACAACAAGCCAAAGATATATCTTAAATATTTTGGGCTAACAAGGCGCAGGTTGAAATTTCCGGACAAGCCTAACGTGTACTATACCAAATCAATTCGCACTACAAATGTCATTCAAAACTTTGAATTCATGTTATGTTCAATTAAAATATTTCGCTACGTGTATAATGCATGCAACCTACTACTCAAATGAACGTTTTAGTGCATTCCAATCGTATATACTACCACTTCAATATGAACTAAATTTGAATTTGTTTCTCTATTTGAATAAGATCTACAATAATGATTGTTGTGAAGTCAAAGCATTTGAATTTGTTTCTCTATTTTAATAAGATCTACAATCATCATTATTGTCAAGTTAAACCATCGTTTGTGTATTATGTTCATAACACACCACATGATTAGTCTCGAGTTACATATGAACTATGTGTACTATATGAACTCGAACTCAATTTTTTGAATCCACTTTATGTTGATGTTAAATCATAGTACATTTCAAGCTCTAGCACTACTAGGGAAAAGGCTAGCAGCAGCGCGGGTTTTAGGCCTATCAGCAGCGCGGGTGCCCGCGCTACCAATAAGGCGCTACAGCTAACTCTTAGTAGTAGCGTTGCCTGTACCCGCGCTACCACTATTGACTATAGCAGCAGCGCTTTTCAGGAACACGCTGCTATTACTTAGCTGTAGCGATTTCCCGGTCCAACGCTACTGTTATATCTTTCACCATTTCCCCATTCCAGCTTCGATAAACTGCAATTTCCAGATACTAGGTACTACTAGATATCAGTTTCATAAAGCATTATAGGTACTAGGTAGTACTCCCTCGGTTCGAAATTACTCATCGTGGTTTTAGTTCAAATTTGAACTCAAACCACGACGAGTAATTTGGAACCGAGGGAGTACTAGATAACAATTTCATATATACTCAACATGCATCCTCAAGCAGTACAAGGTGACATCGACGACAATCATCATATTTAGTTCTAGATGATATCGACGACGATCATCATATGTAGTTCTACATGATATGGACGACGATCATCATATGTAGTTCTAGATGATATAGCCACACACACATATGTAGTTCTAGATGATATCAACGACGATCATCATCCTCAAGCCTGGGCGGTGGGTGTTCCTTGGATTCTACACTAATAAGCATGTGATCAGACTCTACACTAAAGTATATCATCGACTAGATTCCACAAAGCATATCATTGGACTCTACACTAAGCATATCATTGGATTCACTAAGCATATAATCGGATAATTTGCATTTGTAAGTATAACAATAAAGCATATATATATATCATCAAATTACTACATGCAGTACGTATAACATACCATTTCATGCCGATCGACCATGGTACTTGTCAGGCGGGTCACGAATGGCACCCCGACAAAGTCATCACGTGGCGGAATTATGTCCCATAGGTTGCACACCTCCTCCTCGCTCAGCCTCATTCTTTGAGCTATGATGGCTTCATGAAGTGGGTTCTCATCATCTTCATTGAGTGGGTCCTCATTATCTTCATCATCTTCGTCATCTTCATCATCTTCCACCAGGTTGATATAAATGACAACCAGCTTGGGTCTTTCTGCTCTGAAGGAGAATCT